>NC_084974.1:21109064-21189064 GCF_963691925.1 Scomber scombrus
AGGAAATGAACCTTGCAGGGTAGTCGCGAACCTCATGTGAAATACAGCCCGTTTTTAATCAAGCAGCCCTGCTATCAGCCATCACAGTCTGACCATGATGTTCCTATTAGGTTGACAGAAGCTGACTGATACAGGCTAATGGAGCTGAGATATATTTTTCCCAGTTGCAGCCCCTTTGCTCAGCTCCCACTTGTGAATCTCTTTTCAACCAACACCTTATTTTGTTGATATGTGTTACTCTCCAACTTTTTTTTTTCTCATAAAAAATTCAACTCAGTCTGGAGAGAGAATGCTGTTTGGATTGATTCCTCGTGTCCAATGTGTTAACTCGAGTTGCCACTGAGTCAAATGCGTCTTCATTCAGTATTAAGAACGTGTGGCTTTGATAATATCAGTTCCAGGCCGTAGAAATGCAAGTTTCTGAATACCAACTTGATAGTGGGACTGGGCTGCATTGAAACTATTAAAGGACATGTAGCCTACTGCACACTTGTCCTAGCTGAAACTATAACTGGTTGATGTCAAGAGGTTCTTGGCATCGCTCTATAGAGAATAGTTTGTACTTCTGCTTTATAAAATGAAATGAATTATTCGAGCGTAATGGTGGAAGCTAGCTTGAGCTGAAATATTCCAACCTTGAACCATGAATGGATGCTGTGCTTATTTTTCAATTGACCACCAGATAAGACTTTTCGATCTCTTTACATCTCAGAATGTACAGTATATGTAAATACAAGTGCATACGCCTGACACTTGCTGTGATGAGTAGAAATGAATTAGGGGAGCATCGGCATTATTCATTGGCAACTGTTTCTTTCATAAACCTTTTCAAAGACCTCAAAGTCACCTTGAGACAGTGACCGAGTAAATGGAGCCCACGGTTTGGCAGCCGGAGAAGCCAAGCCTGTTTGCAGATCAGGGCCTTCAGATGTGAGAGTTCTGAGAAGCTTGATGTTGGCTCGTTCTGTAATCCCCCCCCCCCCCCCCCCCCCCCCCCCCCCCCCCACCACCACCACACCACCTCTCTCAGGATCATTTGCATCCATTTTTCATCAATCTTTGTGTGGATTCTTAAGATATGAAAAATAGGCCGAGGGCCAGGCTTTTGAAAACTCTTTTAAACTCTTCTCCATGCTCTCATGCTGAGAGATCAGCCCTGTGTTTGAGAACCAAGGAGTAATAATACACTCTTTGACAAGATTATTCCATACATATGTTTTTATAACGTTCAAATATTTGTTAATTATGTGTGGCTGGGAGAAATATAAGCAGGGAATTTATCTGTGCCTCTGTGCTGCTGTTGATCCTAAATGAATAGCGACAAAAGATAGATTATAGACATTCACTGAATGAGATTAACACTGCTTGGATTGTACTCTTAGTATATTCTATGGGAGCTTTAAGAAGGCAGAATCAAATCATTTGGGTTCTCTGATGTATAATATCATGCTAAAACCAGTGATCAAGCTAGGTTTTTAATCCCTAACCTTGATGTCATGAAACCTTCGTTATTCGGATTCGTTATTACAAGCTACTGTCATAGAGTGATATATTCTTTGTATTCTTTGTATTGTATTGTCTTTGTATTACAGTATCACATTTTTGATGTTTTTCAAAGAGCAATCTGTGAAACATGGGGCAGAAATCATGTCTTGAATATGACTTTTGTAAAGTCTAAAATGCGCTAGCATTTAAACTGTGAAATCAATGAAAATCACAAGTGTACACATGGAAAGACATGGAGGAAAGCAAAGAATCTTCCTGCTGATAAACGGCAGGCTTTTATTTTAAAGAAACAGAGCAGAAACAATAAAAAAAAAATCTTTCTCCCCTTGGAGCATTTATGCTTTTACATTCTACGACCTACTTTGGGCTATAGCTGGGTGCCCGGCGTCTGTCTGATCAATCAATGAACTCACACTTGAAGTGTCAACTCAGTCCAAATGCAGTAATTTCAGTATTAAGTACCCATGAGTTATTCCCCCTGCCCCATCAACTCACACAGCAAGGGGAAAAGCTGTTTTTCCCCTCTGGTGAGCTTCAGCTAATGAGCTCAACTTGGCTGTAGGTGTGCATGGCGGTTGGTTGGAGCTGCCTGTAGTGCTTCCAGTAGGTGCTGGATGGAGCCAGTGGTTAGGAACGTATAGCAGCTCTGCACCTTCATGCCCCTGAGCCCCTTAAAACTATCCGACAAATAGCAAAAAAGTTGAATTGCCGGAATATGTGAGAAAAGCCTTCTGATAGTAGTCAGGGGTTCCCTAACCCTTTATTGTCAATCTACCAACCATACATTCTTACAACATTTTGTTAATTATCACTCGCAAATTTGAAAATTAATTGTATGTTCATCTACCCTTGATGTGAATCATACATAAAATATAGTGCACACAATATAGGAAAGAAAGTTTAAGCAAGCAAGCAAGCCTTTTTGTAACAGATGCGGAATTCCATTATAATCAATACTAAGCAAGTAGTATGTGCTGTTTTAGCTGCCTGATATCACCATTTAACAAATAACCAGTATTTCTCCCTCAGTGAAGACTGTAAGGCAGCCCCCTCGCTTTGTTCTGGCTGCCAACCTCTTTTTGTAATTAACCAATCCCAAGAGGTGAGCAAATTGCAACACATGTTGTTGCCATTAGGTGGATAGCTAGAAGATTCAAGAGGTTCAACAGCTTTTATTTTCACATGCACAGAAACACAGCAGATGGCAACATTGAAAGCAGTGAAATTTGGCTTCTTCCAGCTCTAGCTCTAATTAGAATTTATAATTGGAACATAATAAACATATTCGAATGTAATGGATGTTTATTTCTTATAAATAAAAAGGATAAGGAGCGAGAGAGACAAATTAAAATATGGGCATATATACATTATATTGCACATTAGTGTGCAGGTGAAGTATTGCACATTCATGGTAAACAGATTAGTAATTGTATTGCACATAAGTGATGGTTGATGAATACTTGAGATGAAAAATATTAATATTATATTTAGTGTAGTAGGGAAGAGAGTGTTAGTGTTTGGTGGGGTGAGTTAAGTGTGTAGGAGCGGAAGAAAGAGACAGAGAAAGTTTGTGTGTGTGTGTGTGTGTGTGTGTGGTGTGTGTATGTACGTTCACAAAGTCCCAGAGTTAAACAGTCTGATGGCTTGAGGATAGAAGCTGTCTCTAAGCCTGCTAAGATCTGGCTCTGATGCTTTTCTACTGCTTGCCTGATGGGAGTGGTTCAAAGAGCTTATAGCTAGGGTTGTTTGCGTCCGTGATGATTTACCCAGCTTTCCTCATGCTCCTCTGGAGGTAGAGGTCCTGCACAGATCTCACTTCAGACCTGGTGACGAACTGAGCAGCTCTGCAGGGTTTTGTGGTGCTGCTCAGACTTGCTCCCATGCCCGGCTGTGATGCAGCCAGATAGGACACTCTCAATAGTGCATATGTTAAAGTTACAGGGTACGCTCCTGTCCTAGCCAAACCTCCTCAGTCTCCTGAGGAAGCGATAGGCTGGTTTGCAGTCCTCACCAATGACTCAGTATGAGCTGACCTCTTAGGAACCTGGATGTAGTTGGGGTTGTGTGCTTCATTCACTTTCCTGAAATCAAAAAACATCTCTTTTCAACATTGAGTTGTTGTTCTTACGCCATGATGTCGGGGAGCATACGTCCTCTCTGTAGGTTGACTTATCAGCCGCTGTGCAATGCTGTGCAAAGTATCAAGACTCATTTCTCATGCAATTCCAGCACAGAGCACATACCTCATTCTGATTGGCTCATTGAACCCTTTTCTTGTACTGGACTGCAATTTAGTTGGTATTTAATGGAAGGATTGAGAATGCGTGACAACTATACATTACTATTTTTTTGCATACAGACACAAAATAATACAATTTAAGGTATATCCTTTAACAATTTACCTTGCATATGTGTATGTAGTGTATCCATAACGATGCGCTTGATTAAACACTTCATGATTGAGTAAATAAATAAATCAGGCTTCAACCAAGAAATGTGAATTCATTGCAGGCGTCTCTCCTTTCAGTGTCTCTGTCCTGGACGCATTAATGGCTGCAGGGATTGGAGAAAAGTTTGAAATGCTTTAAATGAGGCACCTTATTTGTCCTTTTTGGTCCAACAAATGCACACCATCCATCAGGCTGTCTAGCGTCGTTGTTTGAGCATCACACTTCTTGTGGAATGACCTGTCAGCTTCTTAAATTTATTTGGTCTTATCTGCCGCTTACCTGTGATGTTGTGAAAACAGGGACTTAAATCTTTCTCTCTGCCATCATGACAAGTTGCCTTGACCCCTTATGCAAAATTGACTTCCAGAAACAGAGCGTTTTGATATCTGCACTGCTTGCAACCAGATGTAAATTCCATAATATGGGTCTTATTCATTTTCAGCTGGAGGAGGAAATAAGCTCTGATAAGGAGCAACTAAGCATGAAGATGATCTGGAGAAAAAAAAAAAAAAGTCTGCTATTTGAATTGGCTTGTGGTGACTTTTATAGCAGTGTGTGTGCTTGCAGGTAAAACAAGACCACATATGATAGATTACCTTATCTTACTCTACAAGCAGCAATATTAGAGCTTTACTCTATTAGGGCTCCCTAACAAGGTTTCACTGTCACTGCTGAGCTTTAGCATGAGGACAGTGTAATATGCAATTTGCTTTTGTATTAACACCACAGACCAAGTGATAACTTCATTGAACTGCATAGATAAGCGGTGTATTGCATCTGGTATAGAGATCTAACTTTCTCACTGTAATTGGACTTGATGATGAATGGCATTGTGGGTCCTAATGTGGCAGTATGGTTTCATCTCGGGCCTGTGGCTCTCACTGGCTATTATCTCCATCCCGTGAGGATACATTGTGTCTGAGCCTTTGTTGGCTCTGCGCAGTGGAGTGGAGGACCTAATCTATTTATCACAGGGCCTGCGTGACCACCCAGCCAGGCTGCTATATCGGATCATACCAGGCTCCCTTGTGCTCTTCCTCAAGGGAAGGAGGAAGCACCGATGTAACATGCAGCTTCACACCTGTCAAACAGTGCTGAGGTTGGTCGTTCCTGAGGGATGGAGCACAGAAGGGAACGCATTTAAATGTATTTTGGGTCATGGCTTACTTACACAAAAAAAAGAAAAAAATGTGGGATTTTGTCTTTTGCCATGGAAGATGTAATCCTCAGTGTTTAGTGTTTGTACATGCATGGGATGAATCAATGATACATTTTAAACAGGCGGTATTATTGAGAACGAGAATTGTCAAGTGTTTGGGTGGATTTCGCTGTTTTGAGATGTTATTGAAATTCTGCTGAAGCATGAATCTATGACTCATCACTGCTTCAACAACTTTTAGACGTGAGGAAATTGCATCATTCAAGCAAATAAATGTTGAACTGTTCTTCAGTGTGGTGTTGCAACTGGAAAAAAAAACCTAACAATATTCAGTATCTAACTTTTCTAACTTGAGGTCTGAATCAGATTTGTAAGCTGCTGTGTAGATATAAAGAGCTGACCCAGAGGAAAACTACATTTTTACATTTTTAATAACACAAATCACTAGAAATCCAGCCCTGCAGCATAACCTTTCTCAGCAATCATGTTATTCACTCTATTCATTCTTCTCTTGGATAGTAAATATTTACAGAAAACCATCTTGTACAATTATTTATTTCATTTTTTTTTTTGTTTTGGTTGCTCAAATGTCACAAGCTTATCATGCTGAGGCAGGACAAGTGGTGGACTATTGTCAGTTTCACTTATCCATCCAATCATATAATAGAGTATAACAAAAATAGGCATAAATGTTTTTTTTTGACAGCAGTAGTAACTCAAAACTGAATATTTGGACATGAGAAGACACTGATGACTGTGATTATATAAGAAGAGAACATTGGTGCATATATTGACTTTATTGCAAATGTTTCTGACCATTTTACATTGGTTAAGAAAACCATTACAATAATGTTTTATGTGTGCTGCCATACCAGTAAAACAATGTGGAAACTAGTGTTAGGGGAAAAAATACAGCATAGTATTGTGATATTTCGCGTGGCAACATTGTATCTATACATGGATGCCAAGTATTGATCTTTTATTATTTAAATTGAAAATAAAAATGTAAGTTTTTGGTTCCAGAATAATAAAATCAATTGCTTTTTCAGTCCACTAGATGGCTCGACTTTGTTTTCTGATGAGGTCAGCTGAGGTGACAGTCAGTGTGCAGGAGGAAGTTTTCCTTTGTTGACATAATTTGCCATTGAAAAAAGATAATGAATTGCAATATATTGCATCACATCACAATATATTTAAAATGGCAAGAATATCGTGACACAATTATCATGATAATATCATATTGTGGAACCTCTGGTGATTCCCACCCCTAGTGGAAACTGTAGTTTTATGCTCCATATGCTAACAATTTAATTGTCGTTTAAGTGTGTTAAAATCCCAGACATTTGGGGGATATTACCTACCACTGGTCCATAATGAATGTATAACCCATGTCATACTTACAAATACTTGAGTGTACATATTGACTGTAATCTGTATTGGAATGTCCATGTGAATTCCTTATAGACTAAGATCCAACAATAACTCTTGCACTTTTTGTGCAGAATCGGAGTGTTTGGAGTCAAACACAGGTTAATGATGTTATTTTATCATGCTATTAAAGAAAGTAATTTGCATTAGGGAATTTCAGCTTGGTTTGATTACATATCAGTTAAGTTAATATCACAAATAAACAGACTAGTCCACACAGCATCCCTCCCTCTGAATGCTCTATGTGAAGACTATAGTTAAAAGAGGCTAGGAAAATTATCACTGACCCCTCTCATTTCCCGTATTCATAATATGATCTGCTCCCATCAGGCAGACGCTACAGGGTTCCAATTAAATACAGGAAAAGATGCCTGCATAGGTATAAAAACATCTTTCATGGCTCTATCAGTGAATCTCCTAAACTCAGGACATTAGGAAGGTGTGAAATGAGGGGCTGTGTTGCACAAATTTGAATGCATTTAATGTCTGCACTTATCTGTGATATGCACTGTATGTTTAATACAGCACTATAATTGTATGTATTTTTTATGTGGCAGCGTTTATGTCCAAGACAAATTACCCTAGGGACAAATAAAGTAAACTCAAACCTTGTAAAATCATGAAATGTTAAAATTATAAAGCACGTACTGTAGTAGATAAATCCCAGAAACATACTTTTTTTTTTTAGAAACAACAATGAAAGAAACAGTTAATGAAGTCTTTTATTATATTCATTAACATGAAACCAGCTCTGCTTTGAAAACTCAATCTTTAGGTAAAAGCAAATGTTTGATAAAGAAAAATCTCATCAATGTGCTTCACAGACATACAGTAGATACTAATATATGCAAAATAATATGAAATAATAGGAATATGTATTGTATTCAGTTGTATATAGGTACACAATATTTATATTCCTGCAGCCATTGTTGGAGCTGAGTTTACAGATAGCATCTGAATCGTGAATTTCAGCCAGTTCATGTTTAATCAGTGTTACAAATGTGTCATTCCCCTCATATTCTCAGTGCTTTGCTGCTGCTTTCCTGCATGGCATCCATGTTTACAATGTTTCATTTGGTGCTCATTATGCACTATGCATAGAGACAACCAGATCTTGAGTTTTAACTGACGTTTCCATGGCAACACACCACTGAATAGGAAGAGGTAAGATGTATAGTGTACTTCGCCTTGGGTGGCTGTTCAGATCCGGATGACTTTCCCATCGCTCAGTCAGGAACGGGGACTGGGGCCATTCATGGAATCCACCTCCTCCAGCCTCCACCAACACAGTCCAGTCAACAGCCAGAGAAAGCATTTGCATGCTTTTGTAGCACACCGAGGGCAAGAGTACACAGCCAAAAGTTAAGCTTCCATATTTAGATAGTTTGTTTGTTTCCCCCATTTTTTCCACAGTGTTTGCCCTCCTGCTTGTAGGACAGAGGAGCTTGTCATACATTGAAGATGGAAGCCAAAGCGAGAAGAAGCGTATGATTTATCTCAACCTCAGGAGAGGGAACTCAATTCCCCTGCATGGTGTTTGTTTACCCAAGTGTAGCATGAAATCCTATCAGTTCAAATACACAGGGAAGGGCCTGGCTCTGCTAAACGCTTGCCCAGTGGTCATGCAAGTGGTCTGATAGAAATCAGGAAACTTGGCTGTGCACTATAAGCAGCTGATTTGTCATCCTGACAACTGGATACGTGAAAGACAGCGTCCACTCTGCAGCGTACAGTAGTTAATGAAAACACCATCTCCTGTCACTGACACTCCATCTCCAATATAATGAAGCTTTGCTTATCAATATGTGAATGTCCTGTAGCGGTGAAAATTAATCTCTGGTGCCTAAAGTGCATGATGAGATGTGTGAATAATTCACAGCTTCTTGTTTATCTGACCTTGAGAGTGTGTGTGTGTCTGTGTGTCTGTGTGTCTGTGTGTCTGTGTGTGTGTGTGTCTGTGTTTGTTTTTCTAGTTGGGAAGTGCTGCGGTTCCTATTGTCAAACCTGCGCTGGTGGATAGAGGAATATCGCTTTGACGGCTTCAGATTCGATGGAATTACCTCGATGCTGTACCATCACCATGGCATCGGTAAGCCTGGTCTACATTATGTGTATCTATCATGTCAGGACTGGGTGTGTGTAAATGTGCATCCTCCTCTCCTATAAACCACATAGTTTGAATTTCAATTTACATTAAAGTATTAAAGGCCTAGAAAAGTTTAAATGAGAGGCCTTTCTCATCTCATGAGTTAATTATTTATTATTGTCTGCCATGGGATGTTTCATTTAAAAAATACACATGGTCACTATTTCTACTAATGGCCTTTTGTGTTGTACGGTAGTGTAACTGTGGCCTCAAACATTTTCAAAAGGCTCAAGGAGGAGTAAAAACATTTTTTACAAATGATGTCTTTTATTTATTTAGATTAGTGAAAATGTCTTTAAACCACTGAATTTAAAAATGAGATCCTTACAGTCAGAACAGCCACTGGTTGGTTGACAAAGTCAGCTCCTCTGTTTTAAATTAGCTAAACCTTCTGAATGGAGGTGTAATTTTATGTGATGCAATGTTACTTGTTAGGAGAGGTTTCTAGGACATTCTTTTAGTGAGGAGTGCCAATCAACTTTAGCTCAAAAGTTGACTGAAAATGTTTTGTGAGGATGGAAATGCATTTGACATGTTTGTCAGGGCTTCAGGATACACACAATGGGCCTCTTGCAAGAATACATTTTGTATTCTTATCCTGAAGCTCCTTTTTTTCTGTGAGGCATTGCAAGTTGAAACAAGCTTTCTCAACTTCACAAACTTAAAACTTGTCATAAATCGCTTGTTTCAACACAATGAACATCACCTCTTCATAAGTTGGTGCCAGTTAATAAGATGTGATCATTAGAATAATTTATGTCCCTAAAACTGCTGGATAAAGAACTGTCATTCACAAGAAGTGTTGCCAAAGAGTAACAACTAGATTTTTACAAATTCAAATTAAAAAAAAAAATCTATATCAAATATATATAATATATATTATCTGAAGGCAAATTTATGGAAGTATATATATATATATATATATATATATATATATATATATATATATATACTATATAGTATATAGTAATATAGCGCTTGGGGGGCTCTTTCGTACCATCAGCCATCAGACTGTACAACACCACAGCTCCCAGTACCTCCTACCCACACTAATGTTTGTATATTTATTGTATATAGTGTTTTGAGATGGTTTTATTGTTTATTTAATCTGATTTTAATTTTTTTTTTAAATTTTCTTTTACTTTTGGAAATTCTGTTATGTCAATTTTGAATTTCCCAAATAACATAAACATACAGTATGTATGCTTGTTACCTTTACAAATGTAACTGAACAATCACTTTTTTTATTGGAAAATACAGAACACATTTAACACATTTTGAATATACAGAAAAACTAGAATCGACAGTCATTGTTGTAGTAGTCACACAGTCTGTATTATGGTAAATATAGCTTATATAGCGCCTTTCTAGTCTTTTCGACCACTCAAAGCGCTTTACAATACATTTCATTCACCCCATTCACACCCATTCATACACTGATGGCAGGAGCTACCACGCAGGGTGCCAACCTGCACATCAGAGGAAGCTAATCATTCATACACATTCATACACCGTTGGCACAGCAACGGGAGCAATTTGGGGTTAAGTGTCTTGCCCAAGGACACATCGACATGTGGACTGGAGGAGCCGGGAATCGAACCGCCAATCTTCCAATTGGTGGACGACCGCTCTACCTCCTGAGCCACAGCCGCCCCATGTATTATATCATTTTCTGATGAATCTCATTGAGAATATTACTAATTCTGCTTAGTGCTAATTATTCTCCTTGATTAATATTAATCCTTGAAGTGGCATCTTACTGTGTACCTCTTGTACTTGTGAATGAAAAAAGACACTACTGTGAAATGCATGTTTTATAAAGTGCCCTGAAAAAATATCCAACAATGGCACAAAATATGTAGTATTTATGGTAGTGTTACACCACTTGCTACTAACAATCCCACAGCATGTTATATTTAATGATTCAAAAATTACCTTTGTGTGATTCAAACCTGTTGATGATGAAAAGGATGATTTAATCATGCCTGAAGTCTTTAGTGCTAATTAGAGAAAACTATTTAGTGTATAGACAATGAGTGAGTGATTTTGGGTGCAGCCACTGTTTTTGCATTAAACTGTAACAATCCAAAGGTTAGAATAGTGAAATAAGGTCTTTTTAAAATGTGAGTATTGTTATTATACATTAGATGTATGTTTTAAAGTTGACTACAGCGCCGAAATGTAAAAAAACTGTAGCAGCACTTAAAAATAGAGGAGTGAAGGATTTCTTAAGTTTAATTTGGGTGGAAAACATGACGTGTGTTGACTGTGTGCACGTTTGCTCCTCAGGCATCTCCTTTTCAGGGGACTACAGCGAGTACTTCGGCCTACATGTGGACGAAGACTCTTTGACTTACTTGATGCTCAGTAATCACATTCTTCATACCCTTTATCCTGACTGCATCACCATTGCTGAGGTAAAAAAAAAAAAAAACTTTGCCACACACACATTCAGCATCCACTTATTTTGCAATGACACTGCCCAAAGCTACTATTAATTAAAAGCACTTATTCATTAGGCATAGCTTACTTACATATTCATTGGTGTAATTAAGAAGTAATGCAAAAGGAAATGGGATGTCACTCTTTTTTGGCCTGTGGTGTAGGATTTTCACCTGATAATATGTGAGTTGCTGAGTGGTATTGATGTGATCTTGGCTGACTGCTGGGAAAGAAACCTGTGCACACAAAGAGAAAATGTGATATGACATAGTGTGACTTCTCTGCAGGATGTGTCAGGGATGCCTGCTCTCTGCAGAGCAGTGGAGGAGGGAGGACTTGGTTTTGATTACCGACTAGCTATGGCCATTCCCGACAAGTGGATTCAGGTGAGATGACTTTCTTTTTTTTCTTTTTTTAATCGCCTCTTTCTTTTCTTCAACCCACAGCAACTTTATAAACTCTTTGTTCTAGTATTGAAATTCCGGCAACAAATCAAGAGAAAAACGAAAGTGTTTGCTTTAAAACCACGGATGAAAAAACAAAGGGAAAGACAGGTCTTGTTAGCATTAAACACTCTTGTGCAATATTATAATTGTAGACTGTTGCTAAGCTTTTGAGCCTTTTAAGAAGCTTGTGAAAGTGTAAAACTTGTTTAGCAATATACAGTAGGGACACAATGATCTTCCCCTGTATTTCTAGTGGAAAAATAGGAACAAATGTATCAACAAGCATCTTGAATATAGTGTCACGCACTGTTAATGTGGGGATGCTTGAAGTTCTTGTTTACATTCAAGACAAGAAAAACTAGACGTCAGCAAAATGCACTTCACAATGCACTTAAATGTCAATCAATACAAAGGTTATTTTTATGAGGCCTATAACATTTGTTTTTTGTGGTATAGAGATATTTATTTACTGTAACTTGGTGTGGGGCTGCAGTTAGTGGTGTTCTATGTCATATAGGCTTTAGCCTCAAAGGCTGCAGAATAGACCCCACTTTATTTATTTATTATATGTTGTAGGGCTGCAGTTAGTGATATTTTTGTATCAGCTACACTTTGCTGGTCAATTTGGTTTTGATTTGAAGAATTAACTGATTACAGTAATACCAACAATACTATACAGTAAAAAGAAAATGGAATGGAAAATTGAAAGTGCTTTACATAAAATTTCACAAAAACCTCATTTAAATTCAATGCAACAAAGTAGATTACATTTTTCAATAAGCAAAGCTACAACAATTTGAATACCAAACAAACTGAGGGATAACATGGTGATATCATGCTTTTTTTACCTCTAATTTATAAGCAATTGTATTCTATTCCTATGAAACAGGTCATAACGAACAGATTTCTACATTCACTGTCAAGTGTCAATTGAAGTACCACATTCACATGACATTCACAGAGGGACACATAAATGTAAACAAGTCCCTTGGTTTTCAGAGAACAGCAGTCTAAAGTCTCTTCATGTGTGAAGAGAATCTGCACTTGAATCTTTTTTTTTTTTTTCAACCTGGAGCTGTGAGAGGATTTTTATCAAGCTGAAGAACGTCTTTGTGATTTCTCTAAAGCAGTATTAATTTATTTTTCTTCTTTTCCCTTCTTAATCCTACCTGCTGTGTGAAAGGGAAGGTCATTATTTATACCCTCAAACAGAGTTGTGAATAAATGATGGAAGAGACATAATTGTTATTGAAAATAAAAGCATTTGACTTATTCATTCACAGTGACCTTTTTCTTAGATCAGTGATTATTCCGAGTCCTTTGCATGGATGTACAGTGGAGTTCAAAAGTCTGAGACCACATAGAAAGTCTGTCATTTTTCTGAGGATTCAGATACAATTAAAAAAAGTTATGACATATACAATTAAGGAGACATTTTTTTATTTTGTATTTTTTATTTACTATTTTTAGGTCTGCAATCAAATGTAAGAACATTTCTGGCATTGAACAATTTAACCCTTTGTACAGAAGGTCAGATTGCCTTGAGTTGTATCGCTTCCATTGAAGTGTTCAGATGACACTCGGGTGGATTTGATGTACTCATCAGAGGCTCGTTCAAGTAACTTGACTTGCAGTCACTGTTCACCTGTTATCAATATGGCTGTGCCTCAAGTTTCCAACAGATTAAGTAGCATTGTGATAGTAGGAAATGTGGCATAAGAACTGTGAAATTGTTATTCTAAGCAAAGAGGGGTTTTCTCACCATCAAATCATGGCTTAGACTAAAGGTTTCTGGGGGGACAGTGCTTGTAACTCTAAAACACTTTGCAGAAACTGCTTCAGCTGTATCCAGAGCACGATCAGGCAGACCAAAAGTGACCACACCATCAGAAGATCAATATAACAAGCTTAGTTCCCTCGGAGATAGAACAGCAACTTCAGCACAGATACAGAATTTGTAAATAGAGAACGCAAGACTCCAATCAGCAAAAGTACAGTCAGAAGAAGGCTGTGTTGTAGTAGTCTCACAGGACGAGAAGCAGTTTCTAAACCACTTCTCAGGAGGGGAAACAAGGCCAAAAGCTTGGGGTGGGCTAAGAAATAGCAACATTTCACAGTGGATTTACTGATGAATCCAAGTTTGAGATTTATGGGAGTAACAGAACCCACATTTAAACATGGTGGTGGTAATATTCAAGTCTGGGGGTGTTTTGCTGGATTTGGACACCTGCAAGACGAGGCAGGTTTATTTGTATAGCACATTTCCACAACAAGGCAATTCAAAGTGCTTTACATAAAACAGAAAAGGTATCAAGATAGAATGCAAAAGCAACACAAGGCTATATGAAAAGACATCTGAATACAATTTGCACCGAATTGACTACACCCTGACCAAAGAGAAGTATCATTCTTCAGAGACATACTACACTGTCTGGTATCCATCTATGTGGAGGAGGAGTCATACTGCAGCAGGTTAATGACCCTAAACACACCTCAAAGCCTTGCAAAAACTACTTGAAGACCAAAGAAAACCAAGGAGTCCTGACTGTCATAGACATTCCATTTTCCACAGTCACCTGGTCTCAAGCCTATTGAACATTTATGTGGGCACTTGAAGACTGACAAAGCTGTGACATCCAAAGCTTTTTGAAACATAGTCAAATCGTGTTTGGGTAACATGGGTCATCAGGATAGACACCATCCTGTGGAATCTATGCCAGCTTTGGTCATTAAAGCAAAAGGGGAAAATATGTTAAATATTCTGAATATGAAAGTACTTTTCTTTTTTTTTAACTCAAATTATTAACTGATATTCTCATTTGTAATGAAAAAAACAAATGCAAAATAAAAGTATCTTGACTTAGCTGTGTCAGACTTTTGGACCTTACTAGTACATTTTCATTTGCGAGTGGGAAGAAAGACAAGCTTTAATAATGTTAACGTGAAGGTCATCTATTCACTGATCCAGACTAAAATGTCTTTTGAGTTGTTGTTTTTTTTGTTTTTTTTCTTAAGTGGTGCATTTGAGTAGGTTGACAGTCAGCTTAACATTTCACTTTGATTCATTATTCAGTCTGAAATGTCTGTCCTTGCCGTAGCTTTACATGATGTCAAAGCAAAGGTTATTTTTAAAGTTTGAATTCAACACTCTGTTTATTCTCCTCAACCAGTCAGACAACCTGCGTGGAATCAGTAACATTTCTTTCCCAACAACAAATCCTCGTCCTAGCAGCTTTATCATCATCCACTCTGTTACAGGGAAAGTACAGAGGATGATTTCAGTCATCATGAATTGAAGAAGGGCCTTTTTTTCCCTTATTACTACTAGGGACGGAAAGCCATGAAGAAATGTTTTTAATTGAAATGATGGAGTTTCCATTAATGCATTTGAATAACTGGCAACAGAGCGTGACAGTTTATAGTCAAAAAATGTTTTATACTATGCTGAGAAAAAGCATGTTTGGAAGAGAGAGGTCTCATGGGTAGAACCAGTTTTCTCGCCTACTGTCAGAGCTTTTGAGTTTTTTCCATGTTTCAAGAAGGTTACCATCAGTCATACTATATACAATAAGGTGTAGCTATATGCTCTGCTATCTTTCTGACAAAACCTGTCTAATGTGTGCATAGTCAAACAGAAAAACATACAGACAAACATCTACTAAACAAATACATTGAACAGTCAATATGGCAAAGTACAAAAGCACTTCAGATGTGTATTCATCTGGACTGACACACTTAAAGTATATGATATGCTGATAAATGCTTCATTTCATGCTGATAAAATATTGTTTCATAATGAATGTGCTGCTGTTGACTTGCAGTAGTGGATGCAGAAGATACAGAGTTACGCTTTAACTGTTGGTAGGCTTACAGTTAATGTGACACTTACTACATTATATTATATTATTATTTTATTTAATCTCTATAATAACAGTAGCTATACTTTATTATTACAGTTCTTCTGTCCTCTCTTCAGTTTCAGATATCAGCCTATCTTTGAATGGTAGTAGCTCAAAATGCTAGCAAAATGAGACTTGAAAGTTGTTCATTTTTAACTTAAATGCTTTAATATTATATTAAAATAATTTAATGTGACTTTACTTAACAGAGCATATGACATTAAAGGGAAAATATCTTCACTGCTGTCCACATTTATGTAATGCTTTACATTTCATACATACTTGAAACCCGAATTTAATTTGGGCAGACCTGCTGGAAAAGGTTTTGATCTGGGAGGATGTGACTTTTTCTTCCTCATGTAACCTCACTTTATGATTAAGACTGATTCATAATTTTATATAAAGTCTATGGGTCTATAAATTGGAGCTGTAACACTAGATTTTACATATGAAATACACCATTACCCAGAACAACAAATGATGATAAAGATTTACAATTTTTTTTGATAATTACTAATCACACACATTTTGGAAGGGTGATAGCAAAAGCAGAAACTTGACTTTTTAAAAGGGCAACTTTACAAAAACAACTTGAATATTGAATATCACTAGTGAAATAGAAGCAGCACTTTCTATCACTGATCATTACTGGAAAACATGAAAACATCGCTGAATGATGTGTTGCCGTCCAGTGCTGCTTCAGACTGGATGGGAAATTCTGGGCACCAAATATTCTCCATCCTTACACAACAACTGTTGAAGCACCCTTTAGCTTGCCACTTCAGCCCAAACTGCCACTGCGAAAGTACTTAATGGCCCACAATGGGAAAACATTGTTTATAACAGTGTAGCCACTAGGTATGAAAGTCCATAACTGTATGATGTTGACGCTGTGCAACACAGGGTAAGAACATATATATCCAGCCATCCATCCAGAGATAAATAAAGGCTATTATATATTTCCTTATCTGAAAGTTTGTTTTGATCCTGTTTGTTGTTATGTCACCAACATCCCGCCGTACATCTGCAGACGTGCTCTCTCAGAAAGCTTTGTTGCTACCCTGTTCTGGTGCAATGTTTACTTCTTCTGGAGAACTTGGATAAATTCACTGGAATCTGCTCATAATTTATTTTACAGGCCTCCTTGGAGTTTTCCTCAAAGCCTTTATTAATGAAGTTAAAAATTAAAAATGCTACCAATTCATCATTAGTATGCAACAGTGTTTTTATGAAATCAGCAAATATTACTTTAGAAAGTACGGTTGTAGGGAAGCCTACAGGCAGAAGGTGATCTCTGGGGATGTGTGTGTTTAGGTTGGCTGCTGGATTAATGTGGATTGTTTCGTGTGTGTGTGTGTGTGTGTGTGTGTGTGTGTGTGTGTGTGTGTGTGTGTGTGTGTGTGTGTGTGTGTGTGTGTGTGTGTGTGTGTGTGTGTGTGTGTGTGTGTGTGTGTGTGTGTGTGTGTGTGTGTGTGTGTGTGTGTGTGTGTGTGTGTGTCTAGAGCAAGTTGAAGCCTTTCCTTGTTTGATATTGGAGAAAAAATGCTGCTTGCTGAATGCAAGAGGTAATATATTGTAAGATTCATGTAAAGTTCTGCCTTTTTATCAACAAGCCCAAACTGAAAGTTATATTTACTCATATTTTGGTGAAGAAGAAGAGCAGAGTGTGTGACCTCGGCACCGCAGCATGCATCCTCTCACACTACAGTTTCTTGTGTTTCTCGATGGGGGAAGCCTATGCATCGTTAATCAAGTCTGTCTCTCACAGCGGTGGGTTTTTACTCAGTAGCAGGGATGGAGGGAGGAGAGGAGAGGAGCAGAGGAAAGGAGGGAGGGGGAGTGAGAGAGATAGTCCCAGACTTGACCTTCCTCGTTGATGCTTGCACTAGCTGTGCAGCAAACAGTGCTGTACCGCTGAGACGCAAGTATCCTCCACGGTAACCAGAGGTTTCACAGGATTATTCTCGGGACGCCTCTGGAGAGGTTGTTGCTGCTTTTACTTTTCAAACAATATTGCTTGCAATGCAATATTCGCTTAGATACTTCTTCTGGTTGCATTTTTTCAATTAAATTTGTTGCCTCCCTGAGGAGACTTGACTTGAATCGTAAAGCTGAAGGAAAGCAAGTGAGCAGCGAAATTCATGTATTTCTGTGCAGGGAGGCATTCATATGAACATGCCTTGGTATAGTCAGTGAAGTGCACTCAGGGCTAGCCTTGCCTCTTCTCACAGAGTGTCAATTAGGGAAGGATTTGAATGGACTGAAGTGGAGCCTCCAGTGAGGTGTGTGTTGCAGAGAAGGAGACATGGGAGGACTGGCATTCAGGAAGACAGACAGACAGAAAAAAACAGAAGGAAAGAGAGACAAAGAGTCAGAGCCACAGAGCTGTGAGCTTATTTATAGATTCACATGTGTGCACGAATACATCTCTCTCAGTTCCTCGAGCAGGGCCTCACACTGTGTTTTGTCCTCAGCATGACTGATTGATATGACTCATTTACTGGCTGCAGAAGGCCTTTAGGACCAACAGGCTGTGAAAAATTAAGATATCCTAATGAGAAGACCAGATAAGGCGCATAGCACAAGTTTGGATGATTCAATCTGATTATAACCATAAAATGCTGTCACTCCTAATGGATAATGTTACAAAAGCCCTCTAATTTAACAAGCACCCTTCCCTCCAGCTACAATAGATTGAGATGTAATTGAAACAATTAGAGGAGGAGGAGGTAGAGGGCTCGCTGGTCGCAGCTAGGATAAGAGAATGCAATGTGGAGAATTCTCCGGCATCCCTCTGCTTCTCTTAGCTCTTCAACTTGAATGACCTCCGAGTCAATTGTCCCATTTTTTTGTTTCTGTTCCTCCATTTATTTTAATTGAATGAAAATATAAGACTGCACAGCTCTCTCCTTATTAGTTTGAGAAATCCATTTCTGGTCCACATACTTTGCTCTGTCGATCATACTGGAAACACTTTCAATTAACATAAGTTAATAAAATTCAGGCTGCAGGCAAGCAATGATGGACTACAGTTTGTTTACGTAAACATGTCAGCAGCTTCACCTCCAGTCTTTAAAGGGCGCCCACTCTCTTTGACCCCCTCGCCTGGCGTCACCCACCGCTCGTCTTCTATATCGGCAGTGTTACGGCTTCATCTTGCTTTATTTTATCAGCTAATTGCCCTCTGAGGCATCCCTGTATGGTGTTAACTGGTGATGCAGGATTTAGACAGCAAACGCTTCTTCAGTGTGGCTTATTACAGGAAAACTGAGGTGAGCTAAAGAGTGGCTTTCAGTTGAGTGATGACTCCGGCAAAGACATCTGTGTGGGCAGAAAGTTCATTAATTTTCCAAAATGTAAATATATACACACATATATGTATGTATATATAAAATTTGGACACACTTTCCCATTCATTTGAATGAGAAAGTGTGTCCAAACATTTGACTGCAACTGTACATATATATATATATACAGTATAGTGAGGCATTAGCTTGATCCTAGGGATTGAGTGTTATACAGTACACCTTGCTTCTCTACTCACCTCTGGGGGCGGCACGGTATGTGTGAAGAGATGATGTCCCCATAGCAACGTAAAACTCAAACACAGTGTTTGCAAAGACAGGAGAGGCAGGATGCTCGGGCAAGAGCTTCACACTAAACACATCTCTGCCAAAGTCCTTCCCAGCACCGTGCAATGGTAGTAGAGAGGCTCTTGAATCAGTCACAGCATGTCAGTTTGCAGTGAGATGACCTCATCTTGTACTGCGAGATTTTTTAAATTGTATTTCTGGCTCTGGCTAATTAATCTGGGCACTCTGGTGGCTCCTGACAGCAGGCTTGTAAAGTAAGATTTGTGCACTTCTCATTATCATTGATGAAGTGGAGTGTCAGCGGTGCCAGTGAGCTCAGCTGGTTGGGGCTGATGTGGGTGAGCCGGTGGTAGAGAAGTCGTCAGCCCAGTCACCCCTGTATCAGCGCCGACAATCCCACTGCCAAATTAATTGCTTCCAGACCACTTTTGCAGTTGAATTGAATTGTAATGATTCATAAGAAAGTGTAAAATGTCTGCTTGCACGTGGATGAGGAGGCGGCAAGGATGATCTCGGGGGGTATATCCTGCAGTTTCCAATGTTTAGCTTTTATATTGAAGCTGGTGAGGAAAAAATTCAGTTTCACATACTGACCTGGGGTATTATTTGAGATGTTACCAAACCATCTGCCTTAATAAATCACTTTTCATTCAGGAAAAGGTTTTGAGAAGGTCTTGACCCATACCTTGATGTCTAAGAAATTGTATTTATTATCTATTCATAGTATTGATATTTTTCACACGTGTTTATGTATGTATCTTATAAATATGTAGCTCATAACTCCTTGATTGTTGACTGGACTGCAACAGCAGCACCAGCCCTACACACTCCAAAGACTGTCATTGACCAACTGTGTGAGCCACTGACTGAGTGATGCAGTTAGACTATTGATTGGCTGAAGCTAATTATCCCAGAATGCATTCCAAATCAACCAATAGCAAGCAGTAATGACAGAGATTAAGCTGTTGTAATTTCCGTTGTAGGACTGTTAATATGTCTGTTTTTGACCAAGTCTTGTTTCAGTCCATTTTCAGACCTTCACTCATTTTTTTAGTCAGCCTTCAAAGGACTATCATTTATCTTATGGTCATACTTATCTTTAACAATATACCATCACAGTAAATGTAAGGCTTTAATTGTAAAGCCATTTATTTTGTGTTGAACATTCATTAAAAACAAGCAGCTCATTCACAGTGCCAAATAATTAATGCTTTTCTAAGCATTTTATTTCATTTATTAATCCTTTCTTTTTTGATTGTACAGTGTGTATTCTACCTGTCCTTTTCCTTCTTATTTTCTTACATCTTGGGGAGGACTTTGTGTAAGCCCCATTGGCATTGTTCTCCCTTGCACATATCCAGTTAGTTTTAATATTGTAGGTCTTTTTTGAAAAACATCTTTTCAAGACCTAGATTCAGCACTACATTATTTTTCTAAAATATTTACCCACACTGCTGACAGTAATGCTCCTTTACAAAATGTTTAGAATAAAACATGATCAAACCCTTGGTTTTCTCCTGAACTTGTTCTAGCTATACATAATAGAAATAAACTTTTTTCTATTGCTAGAGCTTCTGGCACAGACACTCACTGGCAGAACTTTCGACAGCAGAGGAATAGTGTCATCACCTTGTAAAAGAAAAGCTAAATCCAGCAGTTACTTATCTGCCCTCTCAAAGTGCTGCAGTAATGGAACCACAAAACCACCAGAAATGTGTAAAAGAACACATCCCCCACACTGCTACTACCAATAATTAAAGGTGAAAACGAGCCCAGTGCTAATAAAAGTGACATAATTGAAGCTTTTAATAACCATTTCATTGCATAATGTGACATGAAAACCTGTCCATACACACTGTGAAAGAAAAAACTCACAAAATCCCAACTTCAACCATAATAGCATGTTTTCACTCAGAACCTGCCAAATACAGCACACAGAGGTATAACACATTAGTAAACTTAAACACAGGAAAGTCTCTTTGTTGAGGATAATTTTCACTTACAGCTGCTGTTATTACTGCACCACATGAACACATTTTTAATTCAACCCTAAGGCAAAATTATCTAACCTTATGGAAATCAGCTTCCATTGCATAAAGGTGGTAACACAACTATCAACCTATATCCAAGCTGTCCTATCCGTCCAAAATCACAACTACATGGTCTCCTGGTAAATAATAATGTAATCCAGCCTCAGGTTCACAGTACAAGAACTGCTGCAACTGCTGTTGCGGATGACATTATTGACTGGGTTGATGAAAAGCATCATCATGCCGCACTGTCCGTAGTATCTGTTATAATGCTGCTGATTACAACATTTTGTCTAATAAGCTGCTATCTGTGGTTTGTGTTTCAAGTCATAACTGTTGCATAGAGTTCACACTGTTGTTACTGTTGGTTTCAAATCAAGCCTTCAAATTGCCATCCATCCCACTGTAGACAGGATTATGGAGATATCCTGTATGCCATGGCCCTTAAATCAAGGCATGTTATCTACCACAGTGCCATTGAAATCATACACAAGACCATGTGCACTAACATATCTGTGTGTTCATTTATAAGGCTTTCCTATCTTAGTTGTAAATATATTTAACATCCCTACACTAGATCATAAGTTGGATTTAGAAGTTTTTAATACAAACTGGGGAAGATTGGTACTATGCACTGTACTACTGGAATGAACAGCATCACTGCTTGAAGTTGGAGACACTCACTTTAATATTTTACCTGCTGATATTTTTTTTTTCATATTTTTTGTTTATTGTTATTATTATTATTATTATATTATTTATATATGATTTGTTTTTGTTCATGTGTGATGATTATTTTATGATTGTCACATGACTTAACCATTTTATTGTGATCCTGTGTATATGTAATCTGGTCTCTCTTGCATCTTAATGAGATTATCTGAATAGGTAAGGCTTAATTAACTTTAACAGTCAAAAATGATACTAAACTAAGCTATAGCATCTAGAACATTTCGGTATGACAAAGTAAAAAACAATTACATTTTTTTTAAAGTAAATAAATTGAACTAAACATCAAACCATAGAATAGTTGAGCTTGGTTTGAGGGTCTGACACAGCATACTGAACTCACAGTGAGTTAAAAGGTCTGAGAATTTGTAGATGAACATGCAGATGATAAGTGCCTTGCTGAGGTTTTCTGGCGGCATTGGCCATGACAAATATGGCCACACAAGGCTAAGGTGAAGAAGAGTAAATGTGAACAGATGGTGATATATAGAGTGGGGTAGCCTCTATTTAGGTGGAGCAGCCAGTTCATCTCAGACATATTGATCGGCACAATTTATTCTCTTTACTCAGAGGATTATGGCTCTGTAGAGTAATATAAAGGTTTCCTGACATGTCAATCAGCTGTCACAGTCAATTCCACTGAGCAGACTTAAGCCTGTCACTGAGATGGACTTGTTGACTCCCCCACCAGTCAGACAGGCTGCATGTCTATTACCAAGGGTTCTTGTAGGGCATAAGTGCAGGGGTTTTTTTGTTTTGTTTTTTCATTCAGGAATGATATTGATACTGTGGTTTTCTAGCTTCTATGTAGTTCATTTAAGGAGATCTATTATGCTCATTTCCAGCTCTATATGTTATCCTAGTACTCTGCTAGAGTAGTTTTGCATGATTTACAATTCAAAAAACATATTTATCTTAATACTGGCCATTTGTGCAGCCCCCCAGTTCAGCCCAAGCTTATGGAAGCCTTGAAAGGCAAGTGATCATTTTCCACCTGATGATGATGAAAAAAAAAAGGAACTTAAAAGATTATTCCTTTCACCTGTTTTTGAGTCATAAATAAACAGAGAAAATAATTTAGATCTGACTTAGAAATTTGGTCTCTAGAAAAAAACAACCATTATATTTATGACTGAAAATATGAAACAGCATAATAGGTCCCCTTTAAATGATGTCTTTTCGCCCACAGCTGCACACGTGGTTATCTTTACGTTGCCCTGTGCTCTTGCATGCTTGTGTAACTGTGAGTGATCAGGAGCAGCCCTCGTGACCATATAGCAGCACTGTGTGGGCAGATGTGCTCAAGATGTGTGTTTTGGTGACCCTCTGTTTCCTTCTGACCTCTGAACCGCACACTTCCCTGGCAGGAAGTGTGCATGTAGGCAGGCCAGTGGCAGGGCATTGATTCCATGGTTGGATTTATTGTCGAATCCCTCGTTTGGATGAGAGGCTCTGACCTTGCCCATCTGAGGTGGGGAGAGCTGATGCCTTACTACCCATGGGCTGTGGTGAAGTTATTAAAAACTCCATTACCGCCATTCAAAGGTAGACATAACTCACAGTGCGGATATAGAGATGTCAAAACAGAGATTGATCTGAGAAAGAAGTGTAACCCAGAGAAAACTTAAGAAAGGTAGAAAGACTGCCAGAACAGAAATACTGAGCTTTAGACATCAGTCAGACCCTGAATGGATCTCTTAGCTGTACATCTATCATACTCTTTTTCAATAAGCCCTCTCTGTCATTGTGTAGATCCTGAAGGAGAAAAAGGATGAGGAGTGGGACATGGGCAATATTGTCCACACACTGATCAACAGGCGTTACGCAGAGAAAAGCATAGCCTATGCAGAAAGCCATGACCAGGTAGGCTATTTTCTATCTGATCCTACTACAGCATCAATAGAGTCTGCATTATCCCACGTGTGGATAACAGAACATGACCTACCTTTCCAGGCTCTGGTCGGGGATAAGACTCTGGCCTTCTGGCTGATGGACAAGGAGATGTACACCAACATGAGCACCACGGTTCCCATGACAGCCGTTATTGACCGTGGCATGCAGATCCATAAGATGATCCGCCTCATCACTCATGGTCTGGGTGGAGAGGGGTACCTCAACTTCATGGGTGAGTGATCATTGTAGCACACAGAAAATCTGACAATCCTCTTACATATAAATTATACTCTATATTACAATAGATAATGTTAAGTAGTCAGTGAATAATACTGTATCAGTCTTGTTGTCTACAGATCAATAGGATCCTGCCTTTTGATAAGTGTCTCATTGTATGTTTTAATGCTCAAATGATAAGTCCATTGACCAAGGGTGTAACTTTGGTTTGAGAAGTGTGGGGGGCATAAAACAAGGGATCTGAGGGTCCTCTGTCATAAAAATGTTTTCGATTTGAATCCCATTTCCTGTATTTCTACATACATTTAGGGACTAGGGTGATACAAAATCCAGAAAAAATATTTAAGTTGGTCATAATGATATATTCTGGCAGAAAGTAAAGACTGGTAGGATTAATCTGGACTGAATTAATTCAGAGTGGCCAAAGTCTGTTTAAAACACAGTTTCAGAAGTGTGAAAGCTTTATTCTACCATCCATTTACAGAAAATGATGATCATTTAAATCACTTGACCAACAAAAATGCCAAACATTCTTTGTTTCTAGCCACTCAAATGCCTTTTTTTCTCCAATATTATATTAAAATCTAAACTATCTAAATAATTATCCACCAAAAAAAAAAAAAAAAGTTGCAGCTATAATATACTGTGCATATATTTTGCACAGCTGAATTTATCTGCATGCATTCAAACTCGAAACTCTGGCATTAAATGCCAGAGTTTCAGCACAATGGAAAGGCAGGCAGAAACAGTCAGCAGTATAAATATTTAATTGATAAGGCTGTCCTTTCTGTGTTTGCATTTCTGTTAAGGATGTTATCTTTTCTGCTATTATGTCATTTAGTTTTGGACATATCATTATGTCATAATGTATATATGAGGGGGGTTTTTTTAGCTTCAGGGTAAGACCAGAAAAGCTTGTACCTTTTGAAATCCTGATTCATTTACACGTAAAATAGCTTAATGTAGCCCTTGTTAATGTTTTCTTTTTTTCCATTCTGGGAAAAGTGCTCAGTTATTAGATTTGTTCTATTTCTTTCATAGATATAACTCTGAAGTAGCTCGCCACCAATGAATCATAGCTGAAGATAAGCATAAAAGGAACCTTTTGAAGTGAGGTTGACATTGGTTAATACTCACTTTCCAGAGCTGATTGTGAAATACAGGACAAAAGATGTCTAAGATCAGATAGTCTCTTTTTTTTAATGGATCTAATTCTCAGTCACTGTTGAGATGCTCCTCATTTTCAACACATCATCTTAGCTATGGCAAAGCTCTATCAAGGCCTGCTGGTAAAGATAATAAAGTGATAATTAATGATGTTAGAAGCTGACCTTGGTTGAAGGGAAAGTGTTTCCTTGCTTAATGTAAATACATCTTACACTTCCACAGCATTTTAGCTCCACCTGGTGACTAGGTGATCCGGTCAAATTCTGGGTCCAAAGAATATGTACATTTCTACAATGTCTGTGCTCACAACAGTGTATTATCTTACATGAATAACAAAACATCTTCCGAATTTCTGAATTTCTGCCAACTGGATAGATGGATGGATAGATTGTGTGTGTGTCAGTCATAACAGGGCAGCTCATAATGAACAGGGCGTCAGGGAATTGACCTCATGTGGGCAGTTGAAGGACATCTGATAGTAATTACATTCAGTTTTCTTGCTAAAGTATTGCTAAAAGGCACACTCTGCTGTACTCAGTGCTTTATCTCCTGTCCATTTACACATTTACTCTTAAACGATCAGTTTAATAGTACTGTCAATTTGACAATGATATTATTAAGGCAATAAATCATATTTTGTGAAAAAAAAGAGGATTTGCCCATTCACCATCCAATCCTTATTTAACAAATCACATATATTATCATAAATTCCATAAATGCACAGTAGCAAAATATATTCTGTTGTGTAGATGTGTGTCAACATGTTAACAATTTTTAATGAATTTACATTTTAAAAACGTGGAAAAATATAATATAACTGGACACCTTATGTTGCCATTGCCAAATCCAATTTTACTCAGGCAACTTATTGTTATTCTATGACACATTACTTTTTCCACTCCCTCTGTTATTTTGATTTCTTCCAAATATTTATGATGACTCATATGCTCTTCATTGTAAATAGTTGGACAATTCAATGGGGCAATAGTGACTTTTTCATATCTCCTTTTATATAAACATTAAATGCAACAATTATATACTTCATATACTGTATGTTGCATCATAAATTTAGGGAAAGGAAAACTACTCTGTGGTATTAACAGGGAACAGGAAAAGTAGTCAAATACAGTAAAATAAGATGTACCTTTTCAAAAAAAAGAAAAAAGGCTAATTGTGTTTTATTTTCATCAAATCAGCTTTAGCAGAATTACTCAAAATTCAAACTTTAATTTATCCCTTTATGTCAAGCAGTGCTGAGCGGTTTGAAGAGCAGAGATATAGAAAGCAGACTAATATTAAGGCGGCAAAGAAAGGAATATTGTTCTCTTTTGAGAACTGCTGTCTGCCACACCAAAAGAATAGTGTCATCATCTTTTTGATAACAGTAATAATGTATGAAATCTAAAACTTTTCTCAAGAACACAAAATCAGGGAGCTGAAAAAAAAAATCTACAAAGACAGAGTGCAAAAAAGTTCAAACCAAGAACTTTCCAAAGTTCGGGCCACTTGGTGAGCATTAGGCAAATGCTTAAAAAAAGGAGAAAACAAAAAGTAAATCAAGTAAATCCGAGATGACATGCCGTGTTAATGGATCAATGACGGCCGACTCATTTAGCCAGTGCTGAGCAAGAGTAAATTGTTTGAGCAAGCAGATCAATTTGAAGTGCCGAGCCTAGAAAAACCCATTTATTTACTCATGACCAATGGCAAACACTGCACAGCAAAAGGACAGAGGGAACATCCGTATTTGAGATGCTGAGAGATGGATACTGTAAAGGATGTTGGAGTGTCAATGACATTAAAGCACCAAGTGGCGTGGCAGTAATGAAACGCCTCAGTGGTTTTATCATTACATCAGCAGGGACAGAATGGAAGCACTCGCACTTCTTGACTTTCAGGCTCATAGAGACTCGAGATAACCTTGCAGATTTACAGTCTAAATTATTGAGCTAAAAACTTCTCTCACACTCAGTATTCATGAAATGCTACAATGCAACAGGCAACCATTATACTGCAGCCTTGGATGGTGAATTGAAAACCAGCGCTTCCTCCCCACACATTTCAAACAGATAATCTCACTGAGAGCTACAATAACTGGGCTTTCAGGCTGGTGGTTTTAGATGAACGTGCCAATCCCTCCTCTGCTGTTGGACCAGTAACACTTATTTAATGTGCAAACTGGGAGTGGGAGTGTATGTTAACACTGCAACAAGAAATCAATCTAGCAAGTGCAAATAATCATTGCATCATGTCTGCAGTTTTTTTTTTTTTTTTTGGCATCGCATCTTAAACCTTCTGTGACTCTCGCCTTCCAATCCTCTCTGATTCCCTCATTGATCTTCCTTTACTAGAATCCGTCCAATGGAAAACACATTGATCCTTGGCTCCTTCTTGTGCTGCTAATTACTGAGGGGACTGTGTCACTGTCAGGCCCTTATCTCATGCAGGGCTGCGTAGAGGAGTAATGGGACGTGCCAGCTGAAAAGCTGTCTGACATAACCTTGTGTAAACATGGTTGCCCTGAATTAATCATATCATTATTGAAAGTAGCCTAAATTCCCGCATCAAGATAATTCAACAAACTTTTAGATTGTTGAGATTGCTAAAAATCTGGAACATGAGCGATCCGATGATAGGGCAGGATTTTTTAATGTCATTTAGATGCTACTTTTATATAAAATTCTAAACTAAACCCTAAACTGTAAACTCTAGACTTTCCAATAATTTTTTGTTTTAATTAGCAACTCTGACTTTTTTTTTATGCCTCTGTGCTGGTCACACCACAGGGGAATAAAGTACTGGTGGCACTATGTTTTTAGGTTGTCCATCTGTCCATACATACGTTTGTTCTATTCTAGTGAATGCAATATCTGTAGAACAGCTTGAGGGAGTTTCTTCAAATTTGGCATAAACATCCACTTGGACTCAAGGATGAACTAATGTCACTGTGACTTGATGTATGTCCAGTTCTCATGAACGTGATATCTTAGGAACACCAGAAGGCGAATTTCATCAGGTGTGCTCACTTTCAGTTTAACTTCTATCTGAGGTGATTGAGATCATCTGGCCTAGTGGTTACAACCTGTCTGATGGTCCATGTTTTTTTTTTTTTTGTCTGACTTTGTTGTGGCAATGCTGTTGTGTTCCCAAATCTCACCAAAAAAAACCCCAAAGAAAAAACATCCAGATTGTAATTAACTGGAATTATCCTTTAATGATCTCTACAAAAACATTATTTGTATATTTCATCCAAGAACCGCTCGCAGTGTATTTATTTTGGATCACTAAGCCCTGGGTATATTATGAGACACAATTGATTAATTTATTTATGTGTATATCATGGTAGGAATCCATCATCATTGCACAGAATGTGCTATCTGGTTTATTTCAGCTGTGAGGAAGCAGAGGAAGGTGATTATCACAGTGATTAATGCAGGCATAAGGGAGGAACGTTGCTTTATTATCCAAGAAGAGAGGGAAATGATTACCTCATGGAGGTGTGTCCAATGTATTTATTTAAAACTGAAATGAAAGGAAGAGTCAAAGGCCTCCACGGGGCACTGAATCAACCTGCACAGGGAATCAATCATCTCCACTAGTCTTTATAAAATAATAATACTGGAAAACTGATAGTAAGCACAAGTTAAAGAGGCTGGGCACTTAACACCACTAATGAAGTGTAACTCTTTTGAAGCTTTTATGAAAGTACAGGCCTGTATCTGAGTTAGCCGTCTAGGGCAGAGATTGTTGTTTTTGTTTGGGGTTTTTTCTCTAACCCTTGTGTTTGCCTCGTACATCACACACACACACACACACACACACACACACACACACACACACACACACACACACACACACACACACACACACACACTCATAGGGCAAGTGGGTGATAAAGAATAGCATAATGATGTCTGCTCATTAATGGAAAAAGTCCACTTACAGTAAACATTTTCACACTGTTAAGTAACTGTTACTTTGCAATTTTGGGTACATTTTGTTGTTTGGTGGTGGTCCTATTCATGCAGGGCAAGTGTAGGCCCGTAGAAGGTTTGACACTGTGTTGAAATATTTCAATTGCAGCATGGAGTAACAGCTTCTTTATATGCTCATTATTTTTGCTATGACTGTGTTCTCATCTGTAGTTCAGTTCCTTCGGTTTGAGCCAAAGAAAAAAAAAAGATCCATTGTTGCCTTTTGGTTCTAGGCCAATAAGGGTTCATGCTGACTTATTACAAACAAACCAAGAGTCATAAACTTAAGTCACATGGACTAACAGGTAACTTATTCATTGGACAGTTTTGGTGACCTATTCTGCATCATCAGTGCTGCATCAGTGGGCCTGTGGGGTAAAATGAAAACAACATTCATTTCATTGACTGACAGCAAATGAAGCTGTGCTTACCGGCGCTTGAAGTCAAAATATATTTCCCCTGGTGGTCACAAAACGCGGACACAATTAGCAATAGGTGGTCATGAGCAATAGTTCACACTTTAATTTGTATTTAATAATGATGAAATGCTAGAAACAGCAACGGAAATTAGATGTATTGTACTGCTGTATAATTAGAAGAAATTATTGTCAACATCAAAATGAATGATGTAAAATTGTTATTACATATCTATGATCAATATCCGTGATCACCGTGGCTGTGAACATTGACCAAAGGAAACATTTTCACCGGTAAAGTATTTGTCACATAAACACATGAAAAGGTGCAGTGAAAGCAATGGCTTCACACTGGCCTGCAGGGGTACAATGCATCATGGAGGTTTCTGAGGGCTCAGGACAAACTCCACACAAAAAGAGCTCAGCTGGCCAAACCTTTTTATCATTGAATGACAGTTATAACTACTGCATCACCATGCCACAAACTGTAGATCAGCCTGGTTTTGCAGTTAATATTCAATGAATCAATGTATTTTCCCATTCTGTACTAATAAAAGGGATAAAAGGACAGACAGCTGGCAGGTGTCAATCAAACTTTAAAAAACTGCTGGCAGTTAAACTTCACAGAGAGAAAACAAACGGTTTTCTGTAGATTTCATACTTGTGTTTGTTTCTTGAGATGCTTTTTCATCCAGCATCCACAATTTGTTTATTAGTAAATTAGCAGCTTCTAATAGCGCCTCAATTTCTACCGTGCATTACATTTTGGGACAAAAGTCCATAAACAGTACAGCTATAAATCAAATAGATTCAGTATGCACGATGACATCTTTGTGAATACTAATTCTGTCCCTTTTTTCAGAGTGAATGCTTTACATGCTCAAAACTTGATTATTATATAATAAACTTTGTGTTATGTAGCTGTACTTGTAGCTCATATCGTTATGGCATGTGGATGTTTATATAAAAACTTTATATAATAGGTATTATTATTATTGGCAGTAGTATGGTTGTAGTAAGTACAACAACCTTTTTGATGGTTTGTCAACAGTGCATTACACACTGTTACATTGATCCATTTTCTCTCTTTTTTCTTTGCCAGAAAAATGTGCAATGCTAATGGTTTCTATCACTCTAACCACATACACACACTGTACGCAACGCAGGGCAACACAGAGCCCATTTCCTTAGGGGATGTCCAAAGTCATTCTGGGAAATTTAGGAACTCAAAGTACTGCTGATGTTGATGATCCTGTGAGGGACAGTGGTTACACCAAAATAATAAGTTATGCATCGAACATCACATATTGATTGCAGTGAAAGTGAAATCTGAATTTAGATTTTTTTTTTTCTCTCCTGAAAAATGAGATCCCTGAGGTAATCACGGAGCTTATTCTTAAAGCTGCTCCGTAAAGGGTGGAGCCTGTAGCACAGCAATTTACAGTATTCTTCAATACCATTGCTTCCACTTGACATGTCCTGATGGCATGTGAATGCTACCTGAATACAGAGAATGGCATGCTTACTGTGATTTCAGTTGTAGAATAAAAAAAAAAACTTCTTTCTTGAAGGAAGGTTGTCATATTGTATTATGTCCTGTATACTGTATATTTTTCCATTGTAATTCTAGTTCTCTGATGACAAGTGCAACCATCAATACAGCCACTCGTTTCCCCTGTTCCACAGACTGAAATGTACAAGTATGTGCCCAGTCTCTTAGAATGAGCTTATTCAACAGAATGGGGCAGCCCTAATGAAACAGGAGCATTGGTACATACAGTACAACTCCTCATCAAATAATTCTTACTTGGCTGATGGAGGATAACTTGTTACCAGGCTCCTCCTGCCAGCTGGAGTTGTCATGTGCCCTGCTGTTAAAACTGTTGTTAAACCTCACACAGGCTTATCCCTCTAGCACAACCAGTAATGATGTGCCACTCACTTGCCCATCCACCAGCCCTTCTTTAAAACAGAATAAAGGGTGCAGCCAGACCCCACATTATGCATTAACACCAGATTAACTGCAGACATTAAAGAAAGGTGGCTAAAAACTTGGTTTCTTAAATGCATAGACAGCTTTAAATGGTTTGCTGTGCACCTGCATCTTGGATAACAACAGCTGCTATTAATCCTGTACACACCACTTTGCCCCTGTCAAGACCCAACCTTTGAGAGGCAGTCTTGCCACTGTGCCTGTTTCACCACTGGCCTGCAACAAAGCCCCCCATTACCTGTGGTTGTACATCTCAGCACCCGAGTCATTTCCACATACCGCAGTCGCAAAGGGTAGCTTTTTCAGGGTTAGGGGTCTAAAGGTCTTAGTATGCTTCAAACTAATTAGGTCTGATAGCCTTCACACGTGTCTGACCATGTCTGCACCTGTTTTGAAAAGCCACACGAAAAGCCTGTTGTTATAAACAGGGGTAAGACGTGATGGATCATACAAACGGGGATAATGGCCTTTAGGACAGTTTTTCAGCTGTCAGTGGTGTCGTACTCAGTTGTACACATGAAAAGTGATGTTAAAATGAAACAAGGGCAGTGCAAACCCTGATTACATACATTCTGGACACCTGTCCCATTCCTGCATGAAGTGACTGTGATTGTTAGAAACATACTCAGCACACGGAGGCTTTAACAGTACAATCAGAAGTTAAAGTGGGCTGAAAGCGTTCTGTCACCTTTGATTAAAAAGGAAATAAATCTGATTGTCAGTGTCATATATAATAATTTCAAGTAACTTTTTTACATGTAGAACTGCATAAAGTGCCCTCAAATTGGGCAATTGAGTATTTTCCAGTTAGAAAGTGCATCATTAACATTAATGTTACTCTCAAAGATGGAGAATCATGAAAGAAAGAGGACAGAGGAGTAAGATGATAGTTTATGTTCAAGGGTAATGACTGCTCAGCAAATGACATTTAATAAACTGGAAGAAATGTAAATCTTGCATACAATAAGTAAGGTTATTTATTTTAGAATTGTTTTTAATCAGTCAGTGCATTTGTGTTATTGGAGTTGTCTGGTTAATTGAAATGCAGCACAGCCCAGAGTAGCAGCACGCACACAGAACAGGATTTTCCAGATTGTTTGCGAGTTTCTCAATATGAATATTTCTAACAAGCATATCCATTTATTTCTGTTTCATGCAATAAGTTAGGATTCTGTGTATGCAAAAGTGCTACAACACTTGCTGTTTATCGAAAAGGATCACAAAGTCACAAAGGCACTCTTTTTCTTGTGAGTGGCAAAACTACAAAATGTATCTCAAAAGCCAAACAGATGACATCATTGCAAAAAAATACTTCAACACAAATCTTCACAGAGTCACAAACAGGCAGTTGCAATACTTTAAGAGATTAGAAAAAGAGTTAGATTCAAGTTTACTTAAGGCACAATAATAAGAGAGAACAAATATTGCCTGGTTGTGTACTTTAGGTGCTTGGTTAATAATTCTGAGCCAACTTCTTTTTTTGGACTTGGTGGAACTTGATCTAATGCAGAAGGCATCACTGAGGCCCTTTTCAACTGTTTAATAAGTCATAATGCAGAAGGCATTACTGAGGCTCTTTTCAACTGTTTAATAAGTCATTGCCTTGATGATGCCTTTCTAAATGAGCGTTTGGTTGCGTTTTGCTCTGATGGAGCTTCGGTGATGTTGGGGAGAAAATCTCTGTTAGGCTGAAAGGCAAGTTCCCACATCTGATTGGCTGGCACTGTTTAAACCACAGACTGGAGCTGTCTGTTGGGGATGCTGTCAAGCACTGCACTGTAATTAATAATTTTCAAGTTTTATGGATAAATCATATTGTCTGTATCACCATCAAATCTGAGAGGACTGAACTCTGCAGCATCAGAAATGCAGTAGGCATCCTGATTAAAAAAGACTGGTTGAGTCCTAGGGGTGATATGGGTGGCCTCATCATATAGCAGCTGTTCGGACAATGGATGGTGCTCTTTATTGTCATTTGTGCAAGGCTAGTGAAGATACTGAATACTGAACAAGTTCAAATGACAGATGCATGTTTGAGGGACCTGCTACAAAGCTGTCTTCAGATGACTTCACAAATAACATTGGTCTTATGCTTCATGCTCTGGAGAGGCTCAAAGATGTGTCTAAAAGGTTGCAGTAAAGGGACATAACATTATCTCATGCTGAACATGATTAAGAGGCAAACCTCAAAAAGGTCATAAGACAGCTCTATGACCTTTTTGACATCAGCTTGTCTGGGGTCAGACAGAGATTTCAAAGAGCATCCAGAAAATGCTGTGACTGATGGGCTGCTCAAACTGCAACAAGCACTAAGATCACTTGCTGTTAGCAGTGCTGACTTTCTTTGAAAGAGGATTCTCTGAAATAAACAATATAATAATGTCACTATGGACACAACTACAAATCAACAAGGTCTCAGCACTGATGTCCATGTCTTTGGTTGGGCCTTGTTTGGATCAGTGTGATCCAGAAATATGTCAAGAAATGGGTGCTTGAAAGATGGTCAGCTGATCATGTAGCCTGTCCACAAACAAAACAAGCTTACAGTACAAATCAATTATTTTGAGGTGAGTCATTTTTCCCTGCTGCACTGCTACACCGGATCTAAGGGTTCCCCACCTGCCAAATCCCACTTTAACCCCTAAGTACAATGCATCCTATTATATCGGTCAATAAGAGGGTCCCAGACACATTGACACATTGGAAACCCAACATTTCACCATATATTTTGTTCAAACAGTGCAGTGATGTGGTTGTGCAGCAGAAACGGGGGGTGATTTAGACAGCTTAGAAAGTTGCCTTAAATTGGTTATTTCTTCCACCAGTCTCTTAAAACACTGAGCAGTTGGGGAGATTGTCACTTAAGACACCTCCTAGTGGCAGCAGAGCACTCAGGAGATCTTCCACGTCTTTTTCCTTGAGGACAGTCATGCCCAGCAGACCTATCAGTTGTCACTTGTAGGTAGGGCCATGACACAGCACGCAGTGGCTGTAATATCCCTGGTGAAATAGCTCATTTGCTGTGCAACACCTCTGTCTAAGACGGCAACCTTAATATGTAAGAAACTCCTGCCATGATGCCTTCTTGCACTCCTAGATTGCTTCGGGCACTGAGGTTATGAAAATGTGCTTGGAGATACCCTCTATAAAAAAAGGTAAAGGGTGCCTTAAAGGTAAAGCTTACCGCTGATAGTCTTAGACACAGACTGGAAAACACATGGGAAGTTCACCTCACCATCATCCTAGCATGGGAAAGGCAAGAAGGTGTAGTCTTCAGTCCTGTCAAGATATGTGAAGTTGGGCTTATTTACTAAGGGAGGGCACACTAGCAAGGATAAAGGGGATCCTTACAAAACTGTGGCTGCACTACAGTGTAGTGATTACACTGGAACTTCATGAATGGGCAATGTGGGGAGCAATTATACCACCACTGTCTTCGTATAATTTGATGACAAAGCCAGGCAGTCCATATCTTACATTGTATGCCAGTGGCAGAAGGCAACTGTTGAGCAAACTGAGGCAGGAATGAAGAAAAGTTGATGAAGAGCAGCGCCGCTGCTGCCCACTCGCAAAGGTTGGATAGACTCGCCCTCATTGGTTGAGCACACAGTGCAGGAAAATTTCAGTCTCCTGTGGAGCAGAGCAGCTTGAAGGACATAGCCTGTCTGAAATTGAACTATTGTACCATATGGTATCAGTTGATCTTCTTATCCTTTGAAAGAGAATATTGTGAGAGTAACTGTGAGAACATATTGGTGTGAAACCTAACCCAAGAGTCATACAGTCCCAAAAGCCATACCCATGAAATTTACATTTTTTTTTAAATTTTATTTTATTTATTTATTTATATTACCACAAAACCTTCACTAAACACAGTATACAATATACGAACTGTGTTTGGTGAGATTGTTTCCTTAGGGAAATAACAATACAAGAATTTCAGATGCACAATGAATTGTGTAGTGTACACATACTTCTTGGTGGAGTGAAGGGGAGACAGTCTGCCTTTGACTGCCAGTGGAGCAAGTCTGAGGTGTAATTCTCTCCTTTACATTTCAAGTTCAGCTGTGTGGGAGGCTTGTTATTCATGCAGATGTCACAAGAAAAGGCTCTCTCTCTTTCCCCCTCTCCTCTCTCTCCTATCTCTCTCTGTCTCAGCATGTCTTTGCTGCCCTAATTCCTAGGCAAGTGCTGCAGTGGGCTTGTTCGGTTGGCAGTCCAGGCGTTATTGTTTGCTACTTCTTTAACACCTACATAATGTATTCCATTAGAATCTGCTGTCAGTTCCACTTCATCCCATCACTCAGATTTTTTTAAAGGAGGTGGGGGCTCTTAGCACCAAATAAACAACTAGCCTCTATTCTGTTGTCATGCATCTTCCTCTGTCTCTTGTCTAAGTGTTTCTTCCTCTGCAGGGAATTCAATTATCCCGGCTGTTGTTTTATGATGTTGTTGTGACATCCGATGACGGATTCATTATCTCATCTCCCGGCGTGACAGGATAGTACCATCAGGACTGTTGTTTCCTACACTTCTGCAGTATGCACTCAGCTTCACATCTGGACTCTTTCTCTGTCTTTGATGCTAGTCTGAAGTTTTTACTCTAGCCCTTGCTTGCTTTCCCTCTCAATTAAAATAAGATGAACAATATTCTGGAGTCATTACATTCAAAATAAAATAGTAGTGGTCATAGTTAGGTGGCAGAATATTTTGAAAATGTAGGTAATGTTTTAATAAACATGAATTAATCAACAGTGTGATAAAGACAGATCTCCCTCAGAATTCCCTTTGTGTGCTTACTTTATGTCTGACTTGTGAATAATTCTCTGCAGTTTCTCATTTCCAAGAGTGACTTGAAGATGCTCTCTGTTATGGAGAAATATTATATAAATATATCTTGGTGAATTATTTTTACATATATTAGTTGAAAAAGTGAGACTCAAATGAAAGCAATGGGATTCATTTGCACTGTATTTTCACTTGTTGGCTTTCTTTTCTTTTTTTTTACTTTCTTTTTTTTTTTAGTTTTATTCATGAAAAGGCATGTTCCTGGGTGACATGAAGGCTGGCACTCTGCAGTTGGTGAAAATGTTGCGAGAGCTTTGGGGCTCTGTTTTAATATGGAAAGTACTAACCTCTGCTGGGGTTATAAGAAGGTCGCAGACTGTCGCTGACTGTGGTAGCTTTGATGTCTGTCTTTTTTTGTCTTGTTAAAAAAAGACCTAAAAAGAACCTCATATAGCACTGCATGGTACTTTAGGGTATGCTAATTTACAGGAAATCTGCCTTTCTCTTCATTATGTACATTCTCTAATAACATTCTCTGTGTTGCAGGGAATGAGTTTGGCCATCCTGAGTGGCTGGATTTCCCCAGAGAAGGGAACGGGAACAGTTACCTGTATGCCCGGCGGCAGTACTACTTAGCGGATATGGACCTCCGCTACGGTCAGCTCTACGTCTTTGACCGGGACATGAACCGTACCGAAGACAAGTACGGCTGGCTGGCTGCCCCACCTGTAAGAACATCACACACTCACTGTACAATAGGCTTTTTGACAAAATCACATGAACATGTAATGTCACAGCACGATTTTTTGCCACATACGGAATATTTATAACCTCAAGCTGTTATTCATGAAGGACTTAGGTTATATAACATGATTTTTGGCCATGCCACAATAGTGGGGTGTGAATGCCTGAGGGATGAAATTACACCATTGGTTGGCGGAAGGTGTTTGAAGCTAAGTATCCCAGGATCCATTTTGGACCAACTGGCAGCGATGACTAAGCGTAATCTGATTGAATTATTGCCGTAGGACTGTTAACATGTCACTTTATTAAGTTTTAATTCTTTTTTTAGTAACCATTTAGATTCCAGATATGTGGTCAGGTTATCAAAATAAGACCGTTTAGGAAATATGCTTCAATGTTGCCAGAAATGTTGGCTGGGTAGTGGATAGTACCATGATTACCTACCAATGTAGGTATGCAGTATTTATTATATAGTATATATATTTTAAGTAATTTTATGCTTTTTTATGTGTATAGCACTTTGAGTTACAACAACTGTATGAAAGGTGCTATACTAATCAATAAACCTACATAAAAACAAACATCTTAGGATGTGTAGGGTAGACTGCTCCTTCTCCTGGTACAGTAATCCTCAAATTGACACCATCCACTCATAATACTCCTGAGATGATTGGCCAGTCAACGTCTGTCATCATCCTGGGAGAACATGATCTGACAAACTGATCTGTGCAGCTCTTTGGTAATTTACTGCTGGCTCTAATGTCTCAGTAGCATTTTGATATGCAATACAATTCCTTTTGGAAGATAAATGTTGGTCTCACAGATGAAGTCTAACTGTTGCTGCCACATAAGTTTGTCTAAATGTAAAGTGAAGCTTCATGTTTTAACTGGACAGAACAACAGTGCTGCCACTGGTGCTCTATATGTAGACATATCACCACAATTCAATAAATGTAAATATATTAAAATGATTATTAGATTTTATTTTATTTTATTAAACGAAAACAGTGGATTTTTATTATAGTTGCATTACAGACTGAAAAAAATTATCTTGAGGGGCTGATATCAAAGTAATGGCATAATGCAAATGGAGAGTGTGGCTAAATTGATTGGGATTAGAAGTAAATCTGTGTAACTGATTCAAAAATACTTTCCCTCACATCCCAGAGAATCAGCCCTCAGATTAGAGCTACTTCACCTTGCTGCGTTACAGTCTGGCCTATGTATCACTCCTCGGCAGACAGACAAATGCAGCAGAGTAGTAAATGTATCATAGAGCATAATTAGAGACATGTCTGGTTCTAGAGGATAATTTCTGCCCATTGGTCTATCAGTCAGAAGTGTGTTCTGACTTACTGGAAACTTTTCAACCCTTTACAACTGGATGAATCAGCTTTAGAGGCAAAGGAGGGAATAATGATCCCTAAGGATGCTACTGGCAGGGGATATGCATTTATTTGGCATCAGTGCTACAAGGCTGTATTCATTTTTATGTGAAATCATAGTGGATGACAGCTCCAATAAGACATCATTTAACTGTTCTTTCATTCAGATATTATATAACCCCAAATTGTTTATTATCATTATTTTTAGATTATATAATGGCAGTGTGAAGGTTATTATTTTAGCTAAGGTATGTTACGTGTAAAACTCAGGGCACTTTGTGTAGGGAGCATGAAGCCCAACCATTAACAAGCCTTATTATAGATAACTCTGACAGCAAGAGTTCACCCTGTTGAAGTGTTCATGAGCAAAACTGAAAAAGTGCAGTATTTATTTACTTATGTCTTATAGAGGGCTGGAGAGGATGTGCATGTAATTAGTTTTCATGTTTTGTTTTGCTATGGTCATAAAATGACAGACGTTGTCTTTGATCACACATGAGAAAAAATGATGTTGTTATATTAAGTTGCCAGATAGCTAATTGTTATTTATCTAAAAAGGGTTTAGACAGCCTGTTGTCTGGATTTCAAAAATCAAAAAGTCATCACTAAATAATGACAGAGAAAAAAAGATTCTTGAGGAAAATGATAATTACATTGTCTCAAGTGAGTCCCACAACAATTTAAAATATAACAATCCCTAAAGTGTTCCCTCAGCATCCATCTATTTATTAATGCAGAGCCGTTAGACAACCTGTGTGTGCCGCTGGTAATTAAAGACCAGTTGGAGATGAATATTTTGAAGTAGAGTCATTTAAGTGGTGTCAAAGTAGACACATGAATCAAAGTAAGCGCTATGTAAAACTAAACCAAAGATATGCAAGTGAATTGATGACTAGCTGACCCTGCACCTTTACCACTCTAAAAAAGCTGTAAATGTGCATTTCTCGCTCAGAGATTTCTACAATATCACCAAAAGACTTGAAGTAGAACATCACTCACAGATAACACTGATAATTGCTAAGAGATTCTGCAATAACCAGATGAGTCCGACCCCTTTGTACTGCTTATAAATGACACTACCAAGGTAACCGTGCTAAAAGGGAATATTTTACACCTCATTTCAGTACTTCACCATTGTGGGAGGGTCCAAGGGTGTTTTGTAGTTAGTACTCCATAGGCTGTACTCCATGATGTCCTACTGTAGGTGTAAGGGAACCTAACAGAAAGGGACACACACAAGGACTTTTCTTGAAAGTATGATTTTGTACCAATGTCTTTAAAGAGATGTGCAGCTGTGAACTTCAAGGAGTCAAAGTTTGAGCATGAACTTAAGCTCCAGTTGGTGCAGAGATAACATCACTTGAGGTGTCCAGCTGTATTAAAATGGAACTAAACCAGTTCAGACTAGCAGACAAACTGTGGCATCACTATGCAGTGTGTTCTATTTATTCTGTACCAGTATAAATTAACTGATGGCACGCAAACATAAAGTGTATGATGGGACCATTACAGCTGCCCGTGGGACAGTTTTGTTTATTGATGATAACTTAATTTGAAATAATAAAGACTCTCTGTGACATTCAACTTTCAGAGTTTTGATAACATTAAGGACACTTTTCTAATATTGAGGTCATTGGAGTTCTTGGGATTTACTGTGCTTTCACTGCCTGGCCAACTTGTCAGTGTGATGCTGCAGGCAGTGACAGCAACAGAAACTTGTCAAGTTCTCAGACCTCATCTCAAACTAGAAGACATTGCTTTAATATCAAGTGACTAGATGTTTACATCTTGGGGAGACATTTTTCTTGTTGCACATGGAAAATGATCATTTAAATAACAAACCAACCTTTTTCTAATTTAATCTGAATAATTTACTGATTAACACCAAATAAGTTTACCACATTTGCATTTATTTATTTACAAGTATAAATGTGAATAAATAAATAAAAATAAATTTACTCTATATTCTAACCGGGTCACAAATTGATACATGCCGGTTATATTTGTTTTCTAATGCTAAAGCAGTTACACCCAGCCAAATGAGCCTGGTGTTACTCCAAATTTGTTGACGTTTCATGTAGAAATAGATTCTGTAAAAGACCCCAGACTGTCAGCTCCTTTCTTAACCTCTCTGCCGGTCCGGTTGCAGGGGTGCTTATCTTCTCGTTCAGCCGTGAGTATGCTGCCCTGAAATTGGCTTGGGGAACAAGACACTAAAAATAGGGGGTTGGGTGACATTGATAATCTCTGCTAATGACACGTTAATAGTAGCTCGCTCTGCAGGAGAGTGGCGGCTTTATCATGTGCAGCTGTCTAAAGCTGACAGTGTGTGCATCGCACTTCCCCGGGCCACTGCTTTCTACTGATGAGTGCCACCTGAAATTTGATGTGGGAATGTAACTCTGAAATGTGTAGTCCACTGATATAATGTGCCCCATTGTAACTCTCTAAATCCAAGATGGAAAAGGTAATGATTATTCATGAAGAAATATTTCATTAGCTTTTCTTTTCTCTCCCTTTTTCCCCCTCCAGGCCAACGTCAGCGCCAGCCATGAAGAGGACAAGGTCATTGTGTTTGACAGGGCAAATGTGCTCTTTATCTTCAACTTCCACCCCACTAAGAGCTACCAGGGCTACAGGGTGGCTGTAGAAAGTCCAGGAAGGTATCCTTTTAACTCCCATGTGTCACGTCACTATTTGTTTTCTTTGAATCTTCAGACATTGACTTTCCCCTGTCACGCCACAGTGCACACTCGCAGTGCCTCTTAGAGTAATGATGTCTTTGTTAGATGCTTCTTTTATACCATAACATGACTAATCTTTTAAGCTTGACAAAATTACTGAAGATATTTCAAGGAAGAGAGTAAATGCCTGTTATAAAGATATGGTCCCAGAGGATAAATCCCAGCAACTTTGGTGATTGTGCTTTTCATCTAACACCTTCAACAAATACAAATTTCCACTTGTCCAATACTTTCTTACGGGATTCTATAAAACATACAGTACCACATTCCCATCAGTTCAGCCATACTGTAAGATTCACCATGCTGATGTTAGGGTGTTGACATGCCAAGTTTACTGGGATGCTAGTGTGACTGTATAGACTTTTAAAGGATCATTTCTCCTTTTGTCAACAAACCCAATCACTTCGGGATAATACCCAAATCAACAATGTTTTCTCAGTACTTTATGACTTCCCCAGTTCGGACAAACCCATTTATTCCTCATAAAAAATGTAAGTCTTCAAGATGTAAATCTTGAAAAAAAGTGCAACTCAAAAAGGATTAAATTGTGCATTTGTAGAGAAGAATTTTTATGAGAGCACCCAGTCACCCAGTGCAACGGCTTAACTCACTGATGTGTTTTTAATCATTTTTGGACAATAAAAGAGCTGTATGGCATAGAGGGATAAGCTATATTAGTCTTTAGCTACACAGACAATAGTAGGATTAATTCATTGACGTATTGTTCTTTTGATGGGATTTGTTGACAAGAAGAAGAATATAGAATGGCACTAGACTTATCCATAACGGGCATCTGCTGCGTCAGGATATGCTGTTGTCCTATTTGCTAGTATCAATGCATGCCAACTACCAAAAAAAATAACAAACAGCAGGATTTTTTATTACACTTTCTACCCAGTTGAAAACATCTCAGCTCATGTACCTGGACTACCCTCTGTGTCTGTACAGCTTGTCCGGTGTGTGCAGCAGGTGCTGATTGATGCCTGATCAATAAGAAAACATGACATGATATGGCCAGTGTGTGTTTGCTTCAGAGTAAATTCAAATGATAGAGTGATAGAGAGTAAAATGGGTTATTTTTTACATAATACAACATCAGACACAATCAAGGGAAACAGGTAGCTAATCTCCAATATGTGGACTAGAGCTTCTTAATCAATCAGATGGCTTTGTGTACAGTCTTTGAAGTCCAATGGTCATCAAACAACCTCACCTGTAATCTTCACAGCTAATTGTTGATCTGAGTTTGAAAGCTGGACATGACTCTACTGTGAGTACAGTCTTCAGGGGATTGAAGAAAAGAATAATCACTGTTAAGAAGACACATTCTTCCAGGCTGAGAACTGGATCAGGGATCTAAAGACAGTGTCAGATGTGTTTAAAGTGCGTGTGACTTGTAAAGACCTGCAATTTTAATGGAAGTGTTTTCTCCAGGGCTAATACTTTTGTTATATAATTTTAGCAGTCACTGTTGAGATGAATATGAGTCAACTGTTTATGGTGGTGTTGTTATGCTATTAGAGAGAAATAATAGCAGAGCCCAGTGATTCAGAAAGCGCTCTCTTTAGCTGCGTTGGCTGTCTGTCTTCACAGCGAGCAGCGCAGAGGAATTTAATGAGTCCCACAGTTGTGATTACAGCAGGCTTAATGATCAGGGATGTGAGGGGGGACAGAAAGCTGACAGATTTGTGTTTATTATAACGGACATCGCTCTCTTCTGGGGCCCACTGTAGCTCATGCCAACAGTTTCCCGGATGGATACGAAGCTGTGTTGTTTTTTCAGCTATGACTTAAGTAATGTGATGTTGAGTCGAAACCAGACAGAGCTTGTTAGTTTTCTAACAACAACGGCAGCAGTTCAAATCACTATGCATGAACACTTCGGTCTCAAATTATTATGATTCAGTTGGCTGACAATGAGGCTGTTAAACAGCAGTTGTTCCTTTGATTTTCACACATTTTATTTTTTGTTCCATTTAAAGTTGAAGCTATTTGCTAATTGACCTGAAATAATACTAAATCTAGGATAATTCTGACATATCATAATGTCATGAAATATTCTGTAGGAGAAAATAAAATACAGGATCAGCATGATGATACTATTAACATTTCCACTGGTTTAATACAGCATTGTGTTGTATCACATTTTAAATAAGGGGCATCTTATTAAATTCTTCCTGGTTATTACTGTACATGATCTGGCAATTATCATATTATATTATTGTTGGATAGATGTTTAGATGATAATGTCATTTCATAGTGACTATCTTGGGAGGATCATTGTTAAAGTGGATAAAAGCAATGAAAAAAAAGAACATTTCTAATCTCTATGCCAAGTGTTAACAATCAACAATAAAAGATGAAGAAAAAAAGCATGTTATTAAATGTGGGAAGCATAGGCGAAACAATAATCATGTTTATTTTATGATTAAAAAACAACAGTAACCCCCTAATCTCTTAATATCATGCATTAATTGTAAGCTTGTTTGATGTGCAGTAATTGTACGTTTTGCCTCGTGTTTTCAGCTCTGCCTTGATGGGGTGAAACTTGGGTACGGCACTAATAGCCTTGCTGCACAGTGTCTGTAACACCGTTTTTGAGGGTTTATTTTCATTTAGGATGGAACCGCATCTTTTCCTCCTGGTGCTTCTTTTGATGTTTAAGGAGAGGCTTCAGACACTGGGTGGGTTGAGAGGAAATGCAAATAAATGTGAGGGCAAAGCTCTGGCTGTCATTATACAGAGAAGCAGTAAACACATAAAGGCAAATGTGCCATGTGTGTGAGTAAGGTAAATGCGCCATGTGCATGAGGAGATGCAGATCCTCCGATGGGAATGTGTGCAGAGGATCCAATTAGGGGAGAAGACAGATGAAAGTGCCACTCAGAGGCAGAGGAGGTAAACAAGACAAGCTCAAAGAGTCCAAAAGTGCTTTTTCATTAAACTCAGCTGTCATATACTTAAACTTTCTTCTACCTTTGTGAGGGTCAGGGATGTCACTGTGGAGACCCATACCACTTTTGTATCTGAAAATAATAGCCAGATATAGCTGACCATGGTGTGTGCACCACTGAAAATGGATCCTATAGGTAGTGTCATTTCCTTTGGCAAAATGGCAAGAACCGTATTATATCAGGAGGTGTCCCTCACAAGCAAAAAAACCCCATTAAGTTAGCTTCTGTTGCCCTCTGTCACATGCGGTATGATTGCATGTTGGTCTGGATGGAATTTCAGGTGGTTTCTTTGTGTGCTTGTTGTAAAACTTTTATTATAGTTGTAAAACAAAAGAAAACAAACACAAAAAAAGAATAAAGAACGCAGATTGTCAATCAGCAGCAGCACTGTTTGAAAGTGCATCTGCAGTTCTATATAACGCTTCAGTGTGCTGGTTAATTATACATAGAAACTCTAGGAAAAATAGTTGTCAATATAACACTGAAAATAACATATAGTTGATGTTGTACAGACGCATTGCAGCGTGATAACTGCTGTGTTTTAGTGTCTGGGGTATAATGTTAAACTGAAAGTCTGTTGTCTTAACTTTCCAATAAATAAAAAAAATAACAACTCAACTGCAATATAGTCATTATCCCTCTGTACCAGTCCTTAGTTTGAGGCTCAGTGACTGTTTGGCCTCTTCATATTTTTCGACAAGCTTTTCTTTTGCTTCTTATTGTCCTCTTTTGAATGTGTTTTTTTTTCTCCTTGAGGAACAGGAAAGGAAGCGAAGTGAAGCACCTCACCGAAAATATTGGCCATTAAAATGCAGTCAACGTCAGCTTTTCGACAGGCACTCAAACCATCAGTGTTTTTTATTATTTTCTCTCTGACTTGTGGTGGAGGCATTCTTCAGGCAGTGGGCTTTATCTGCCTGGTTAGAGTATTTGAAATCCCAGTTGGATCCCGTCATGAAAGCTGTACCTGTCAGGGCAGATTGGTCTTTGATTTACACTGTGCCAATAGGCAGTTGAGATTGTTCCAGGTCATCATTCTCCTTTTCTGTCTGAGACGTCCCTTGAATGCCGTTTGGAATAATTCAACCACACGTGCAGTGACACTAACTAAGTAGAATTTAGAATAAAATACAAACTGTCGTGCATAGTTAACAATCATTTACTCAGATATAATCTAGAATGTACCAGATAGTGTCACTGAAAATGAAAAATGTGCATCTATTTATCACAACTCTCTGCAGCATACTGTAAGATGCATCAAGATGAATCACATGTACAAAGTTGCATTACTTTTCTCTGTGTGGGGTCCCATTAGTCTCTAACTCCACTAGATATCATCTACAATCTTCCTCATAAATCCAAAAGCTTAATCTGTGATTCCAAATTTGTTTAATGTTCAAATGGTGTAAACAAACAGAGCACCTGTTTTTTTCAGGCTTTGAGTTGTGTATTACATCTTGTATATTATTTTTTATAGTTTTAACTTTCAATTATATCAACTATAACAACAACAAAATCTTATGGGGCAGAAAACACAAGCAGTGAGACAATCAGACAGCGTTTAACAGTCCTGTTAACAAGTACTGTATGCAGATGACAGCAATTGTAGGTCTCATGCAAATAAAAATAAGACACACTACCACGTACAGGTAAATTAAGCATGTACCAGTTGCACAGACAATCTGCAGTTCATCACATCTAAAATGTATTTTTGACTTTAGCCATCAATAACTAGATATGGGACATGAACACAATCAAGATAGTAAGACTCTTCATTCTCCCGACAGCTCAATAAATTTAGAGTGAGACTACACCTCATGTTCTGTTTCTACTCTGTAATAATTGAAAGCATTTCCACATTATTCATAAGTCTGGTACAATGGTTCACTGGACTATCAAACCCATAAAAGACTCCAGCCGATAATCAACCAGTCATCTAAAATCATTGGCTTCCGGCTTTCATTAATAGAATCTTTCTCCCAAACACTAACTATGAAAAGAGGACACAAATGTCTGACATTTCAAGAGTAAAGCTGTGTGTGCAAAGTCTGTAAACTTTGATGGATGTTTACAATTGAGTTTGGGTAATGATTGTTCTGTTCCCCTAGTTTGGTTAATAGGGGGATTGGTTAAAAATCATGTCTGATGGTATAATTACTCATGTTTCTTGCCAAGTCTAACAAGTAATTTGGTAATTGGAAGGAAGCCTAAAAGTATGAAAATAAAACCCACGTTTCACCATTTATAGCAAATTCAACAAGGCATAGCATATGATTCTTATGAAACAAAAAAAACCTAAAATAAATATAACAATAAAAGGATGTTCACCACTTTGTATAAAGAGTATGACAAAGGTTGGTCGGAATCTCCCCAAACAACATAATGAAAAACAGAATTTTGTTGAAGGATGAGAAACAGTACTTTAACATTGTCACGTTTTTGTCCATTGTCTGTCTGTGTTGTTGGGCTTAATGGGAGAAGGACAGAGAAGATATATTTCAGATTATATATTAAAGGACCACTTGAGATACTGTTGTTCACTGTTCAAATCTTTGGACAGACATTAAACTGTCTTGTTCATATACCCGTGCCCCCTTAGAAGAGCAAACAGGACTGAGTGTAATTTGAAATACTGGTTGAGAATGTTCGTTTAATGACCAGATTATTGTTATGGTTGCATTTGGCCCCTTGTCATATGAAGCTTTCTTGAGCCTACTTAGCTTGTGTTCTGGGTTTTTGGTTTCTGTTTGCCCTGTGTTTCCCTCTTGTGTTCTTGTACTCCCCCTCAGCCTGCCTTTCCCCTCAAACTTTTCCCTGCATTCAGTCTCATTAGCCCTGCCCTGCTCCCTGTGTCTTCCCCAGCAAATCAACTCTAAGCCTGCCCTTGTGTCTTGCCACCTGTTCCTTGTTGTTTCATTACTTCAGTTTATATTTAAGTCCTGGTTTTCAGTTTTGTGTTGCTGGATCCTTTGTTCTGTTCTGCTTGGTTCAGTTTGCTCTGTTTGGTTTTACGTTGTTTAGTTCAGTTCAGATTTTCTTTGCCTGCACTTAAGCTAAGATAAAGAAGATATTCTTCAGTTCATAGTGTCCTGCATTTGGGTGCATCTCCTGCTATTCTTCTTGACAGACATCCTTTTATTTTGAGATTAATAGTTTTTAAGGGTCCCACTTTACATCAGGTTGTATGAGTTTCATACAGCAGCTGCTGGTTGGCTTCAACCATCTCTTATTCCTCTGTGACAGAAGCTCTTTCTACCATTTATTCCACTGATGTAACTTGCACAGGCTGAGCAGAAAGCATGGAAAAGCCAACTCTGAATATGCATTTAGAATGTCCATGCTTCATTCCTCAGATGTGCACACACATCTCGCTCAGCTCTTGTTAACCCACGCCAGGGTGCTATTACTTTCATAAAGACAGAAAAAAATGACAAGCTGATGGAGAAACCTAGTGGTGGCTTGGTCTGCAATCATGGTCATGGTCAGATTGTTTTCAGGTCATCAATGGCTCTAATCATCAAGCTTTCAGATTGCTTTCTTTTCTTTCTAATCATTGGGCAAAATTGATTGTGTTTTTAAATCTTCCCCTTCATTCACAAAGGTTGTATTGATTACAATACTTTACAGCTGAACTACAAGCTCTTGTTGCAGCCGTCTGTAGCCACTAACAAAGACTTAATCGCTCAAAGCTTCCAACTACCAATTTGTGCTGGTTCTCACTTCCTTGTAGAGAAGTTTGCCAGGGAGCTCTGAATTACTGTAACTGTGCCTTATTCCCAGCGTGCACCATGAACATGCTATCCATGGGACTGGAAATGCACAACAAGAGGGTGGATTAAGCGATTTGGCCGCCCTACTGTAGGCAAACACACATCGGGCCTCCATTGTGCCTTATTTTCTATATGTGAAAATGCTGGTATTGGCAGTGGTAGATGAAGTGCTCTGATCATTTAATAAAATAAAATTATAAGTATCACACGGTAAAAAATACTGTTGTTGAAAATGGACAGTACAGAACAGTAAAGAGGGTGTTAAATGTAAAATGTACTGTACATCAACCTGTCTCAACATGTAGAACATTTATACTTTCTTATACCTGTTGTTGTCCTGGTATTTCCATTGTAGTGTAGCACAGTCATTGTGTAGCTATTTTATTAATTTGTATTGACCATATTAGATGGAAATTGTTTTTAGAATTTCCCACATGGTCCACAATAATATCTGTTTGATTTTATAATCTGTGTGTTGTAGTGTTATTAGCACATCAAATCAATTATAAAACCTTTTATTTGTAAATAATAACAGTTAGACTTAGAATTAGTTCATGTTCATGTAAATATGTTTATTTTCTGTAGTACAAGACTTATTTCTCACATAGTCACATAGATTATTGGTTTCCCTGAAGCATTATCATCCCTGAAAGAATATTTCCATATTCCTCTGATAATTATTGTAAAAATTCTATTGTGAAATGAGTTTGTTCTGTCAATAAAACACCATGGCAAGCGCGAGCAGAGGAGGTGTGGAGGAGGGGATCCTCCTCCTCAGCCGAAACAATGCACAGAGCTGCACTTCTTTTTAATCATCACTATCAAAGCAGACAAGCAGGCAGCAAAAGCGGAATTTTTCCGGCTTTGGGGCAGAATGAGGCAGTGTTTGAGGATCACACTCAAACTCCACAGTATTGCCTATGGGGATATAAGGTGATTATTCAGCCAGCCAATTAGGGTTGCTGTTTGCATGTCTGCTTCTTTATCCTGGTGTTTGTTACAGTACCACTCCTCACAGCTCATATCCCTGAAAGACAGGAGTAAATAATGCACTGCAAAGATGTTTACGGTATTTACATATTACATGGACATCGAGGTGCTCATGTAGGTTACTAAGCATTTCAGACAGGCATGAGCCAAGCTAGATTTTTGCCTGCAGAGAAGTGTTAAGATGAAAATATATATTTATGTACATGCTTGTCGAAGTGCACTTTCTTGAATTTTAAATCCAGCTTTTAAAATGTCTTAAATATTTCCTCTGACATTAATAATGACCTTCTAACTGATTCTGACATCCATCCATCCATCCATCTGACAAAGGGAGGAAGGTTTTTTTTTAAAGTCTGCCAGCTAAATTGTTTCCTCAGGCAGACTTTTGGAGCTCTTTCCCAACAATTTAGATATCACATTTCTCCCAGCTGAAGGGCATAATTCATCATGTGATCAATTTGATGGTGCACTTTTGTAAAAGCTGAATATATGCTGAAGCCCTCACTGGAGCATATGGCATGATTTACATATTATATTTAATGTAATGTATTTCCATCTTGGTTTCTCTTCAGGAGCACACATATTTCATGAAACTGTGGTACCCTTTTATGGAAGCTGCCAACTTTCAGCTCTTCAACGTCTGAACACCCTTGTTCAAAAACACAGCAGAGACATTGCGCAAAAAGAATGAAGAAAAAGTCCCTTACCCCTCCACCCCCACCCACACAAACAGCACACGTACTACTGTTTCTACTACTATCATTCTCTCAGTGGAGTAAAGAAGCATGCAGTGTCTTTCAACTGATAAGGACTTTTATGTATAAAAAAAATCATGTGCATGAGCAACATACAGTTTTGACAGTATGACAGTATTTATATAGGATATTAACCACATAGATCCAGGGCTCTAGCTTTAACTAAATATCAATAGTGATGCTTGAGCAGTCTTTTCTTGTTTGTGTTATATTAGTACTTCATTTTAATACACTTTTAGTGATATCCTCAAAAAAATTCAAATGTGATTCAAAGTTGCAAAGCAATAAAACTCAAGAAATTCTGAGAGAAGAGAATACTTTTTGTAGGCGCTGTATTTGTTATCACTCATTTGGATCACTTTTTTTGATTGAATTCATTATTTATGCAGTGAATTAGATAAATTAGACAGGCAGGCTGGATGGTTGAGCCGTGGTTGAATCACTTTTGTATTTATGTTAATTTCAGGCAGCATTCCCTTTGTCTGTTAGGGCTCCGCACTGTCACTTTGCAGTGCTGTGAGGGGGAGATGAATGCTGATGGATGTGAGGATTTCAATGAGTATAAACCAGCTGAGCCCTGCTAAACCAAGTCTGCACACCAAAAGCACTGCTGCTAAAACCTTCTCTTGTGGTTCTTTTTTGTCTTAGATCATATAATCTTGTTTCCCACTGTCATTGCGCCTTAACCTCCATCTTTGCCAGATACAAAATCAAGCTGGATACAGATGAGGCTCTGTATGGAGGTCATGGACGGCTGGACCACAACACTGAGTTCTTCACTGAGCCTGTGCCCTTCAAAGGTCATCCCAACTCCATGCAGGTAACATATTTTCAGCATCACACTTTTGACTAATCAAAGGTAATCTTTTGTTTAACATAATCAAGTCCTAAATATGGAGTGTACTCAAATTACCAGTCCAGGGCCATTGTAGTGGAGTCCAGTCTTTAGACTACTTTTCTGATGAGCTGTATCACCATCCCACTCTGCATACTAATTCTAACGTTGTCCTTAGGATGTGCATTCACACTGTGAAAATGACAAAATTAAGTACTACTCAAAAATGTCAGCATGCATACTAAATGATTTTTGAGAGTGCTTTGAATGGACACTATTGTCCCAAAATGCAATGCACATATATAATATAGGAGCTCCTCATGACTGGAAAACATGAAAAGGAGTTGTGGGCGGTGATGAGACATCTCAGAAAACCAAAACATTAGGTATAAAAAAATGTTGGACAAACATTTTTCTCTCTCTTGAATGTTGCCATCAGATTTACAAAATCACATGACTCACATAATTTCCTATTTTTACAACAAAAGACAATGAATTTGTTGCGTAATAACTGTCAAAGTAGAATACTGTAGATAGAATAGATTTATTGATTCACTGTATTATTATATACTTGCAGCTTTAATTTATAGTGTAGGCTGTGGCTCAGGGGTAGAGTGGTCGTCCACCGATCGAAAGATCTGTTTGATTTGAAACCAACGCCTATGGGCGCACACACTGGGGCAAGTGCATTTGCTATTTAGACAACGTGGGTTAGTCTGAAACTAACAAAGACATATGCGTAGCGCCTGCCATCCGCTGTGCACCGACCGCAAGATGGAGCCCTTTAACTTGTTGAAATAATGTGTAACTAATAGCATTAATAATGACTGCATTCTATTTAGGTGTGTTTTTTTTCTTAACATCCAGGTATAGACTTTTTTTTATTATAGCAGGAAAACAGATGACATTAATGATGGCTCCCTTCCATTGAAGTTTCCCAGTAGACCACTTCAGTGAGCACAATGGATCCCGACACTGAAGCATAATACTGCCATTATTTATGTTATTAGCTGCGCCTGTGTTGAACAAATTAAAATGTCTGCTTTGAGGAAATGTTGCTGTGCTGTCTCCCATCACCGGGCCAGCTCAGTGAAACACTTAAAGCTCATGATGCATGTTTGAACAGGACTGAGAAGATTAAAAAGTATCCACCAAGCAGAAGATAACAGCTGACTCATGGTTGATGCCAGAATAGCAAGTTTACACAATACTAAACATGGCAACACTCGAGAGGGTAACTATATTGCTAATAAGAAAATAGCAGGCACAATGGCAGAAGTAACAAACGTTATCTTCTTTCCTATTGTTGTCGTTTGTTCAGTGTCTTACTTCATATTCTGATACACTCCGCCCACCTTTCATATGATTTATTGCATCTAGCAGATGCACAGCATGCACACGTACACATTTTATTTAAATGTTCTTTTTGCAGCACTGCCAAGAGTTTATACCTGAATATACAATGTAATGTTCCGCACACTTATATGCATTTATCAGTCAGTTCCTGCACATGAATCTCTGGGATTTGTGCATTAATACTTTAGAAAAGAACCTACGCAGAAATAGATCTTTAAGTATAAAGTAAAAAAGAAAGTATCTGAACACTAACTGCTTGTGGCAGTGTAAAATGTGATGAAATGGCTGTCAGTTTATTCATGTTTTGTCCTTTTTATGTTCAATGTTTGATTTCACAAATCAGTTTAATTAACCCAGAATGGAGTTTGTAGTGAGAGGATCTTTTAAAGCCATTTTAATGAGGTTTAAGTGTGTTGCCATAAAAGAGAGCTGGCTTCTCTGGCACAAAGCCACCATCTCCCTCGCCTGGACCTCTCAGCTTAACCACTACTCTATAATTTAGTATCTCCTTCATTAATATGATTTTTTATGCAGAATCCAGAAAATGATCAAATATGGCTATATCTGTTCATCAGTGGAAAGTATTGATTGTTTGTGGATTCGCCACATCATTAGACTTTGTTTGTGAATATCATATTTGGTGTCTTTGCATTTTACGCTGCTAAAGCCTGCAGTTATCCAGGACTTATGTGAGAGAGTTATGTGAATCTAATATCTACTGCTTTTCCGAATCTTTGGCAAACAATTTGCATTATTCATGGAGTTAGAACTTACCTTTTCATGTGCATGCTTCTTAAACTTGCACAGCGTCACAGAGGGGAGAAAAATATCTGGGAGAACAAATCACTGGGCTTCCATAATGGAGACTGCTTAAGGCTAATGGCATGAAATAGGTTGGGCCTTGAAAAATAGAAGGAAACATTGATATGCATTTTAAGCATAGTGCTTGAGGATCTTCCTCATGTTTGCCTCCTTTTTTCTGATGTAATTTTTTTTCTTGATTAAAATGCTGAAAGGCAGTAAGATGTTTATGAATAAGGTTAGGGATGCACTGGGAATGATCACCAAAATAGTCCTGTGAAATGTATCTCTAAATCAGCTGATTGCAGGCTGTAGATCTTGTGTTAATCAATCCAATTAATGCAGGAGGACAGTGATATCTGTGAAGTCCTCTTCACAGTCATGATCTCCCTCCATGGTTTGTTTGGTAAGGAAATATATATTTCAAGGCAATCCACTTCCACTTAAACTGTTGCTGTTAGTTGCAGCATTGACATAGCACCTGATAAGGTGTTTGTTTATCTGAACTCAGCTTGAACCTCCTCAGATCAATACTGAACGCGTTGGTGCATTTAATGGATAGCAGATATTTTTCTGTATTAACTGTGGGACGGAGTACTTTAATGCATCAAAAATGTGTTTGGCAAAGCTTACACTGCTATTAAGAGCATCAATTCAGCATTATTTAAGTTTCCGTCAACCCGGGTTAAAAAGCATCTTTCTCTTTCACACAGACAGCCATTCTCCATCGTATTAGCTTAGGTTTCATCAGCTTAGGATTCAAATTCCACATTCTCTCAAATCTTTTCTAACTCTTATTAATTTAAACACCACTGCTTCACCCTTGTCCCTCTTGGCCAAAATATGAAGTTTAGTTAACAAGTCATCTGCTAATGTTGGCACCAACATGGATTAATGTGGAATGAAAGAGAGTGAGAGGAGTGAAGCCGACGAGGGAGGGAGGGAGGAAGTAGGGTCTGGACTCTTCTGTACATACTGTATCTCCTTAACAGCAGCGGCGGAGTGAGGCCTTGAAATCCACCGGGATTTTTTTCACCCCGGCGTTATGTCCCAACTGGTTTCCAATGTAACTGTTTTCCTTACCGAACAGCTCCAGCTGTGTTGCGCTTCCGTCAGCAGATTCATCACAGATTCACAAATATACAAAGCATAGTACTGGAGATTTTTAAGTCGCAGTTATAGTGCTCACTTTCAGAAAAATATTCGCTGCAGTAGATGTGAACTGCGACTTGAAAATCGCATTCATTGGATGAGCCCTTTTCTCCCTTTCCCAGCAGGCCGTGCTCCATTCCACATTTTAAGAACAAACAAAGAAACTATTATATTGCAGTTATAATTTTTAAATATACAACCATGGAAGTTGTAGAATACTGAAATAGGAGTTGATTTAAGTTGCAAAATTGGAAGTGATCAGAAAGAACCGGACCACAGGAGTGACCATGACTGAGAAATGCACAGCAAGAAAGCGGTATAAATACATCATGGATTACACTAAACTGATATATAAGTTGTGTGGTTTTCTCAGTATCTTGCAGCATCGGTGTCACCTGCGTACATTGCATGACTGAATATTGACCGGCTCATGGCAGTAGAGGGAGGGCCGCACACTCGCTTGCGATGGCCGGTCTGCAGATTATTCATGATGTAGCCGGCCTACCGGGAATTGCCCCGTCTCTCCCGATGGCCATCCCCCGCCTTTGCTTCACAGACTCCCGCTTACAGATTGCACAGTGAGACTGTAGTCTTGCATAAAGATCCTTCTTCCTCCCCCTCCTTCTTCTCCTCCTCTTACCTACCTTGTTATGACAAAAATAATCAGACAAGAGCCTCTGCGGGGGCTGCGAAAGGTGCCCACACCATCCATGTTTTATTTAACAACTGTTGCTTTCAAAGTCTGTGCAAACTCCTTCACGTCTGTCTTTTTAATGGGTCTCTCAGTTCTCCTGCTTCCTTGTTACTGCATCATAATAAACTCTCATATCCTGCAAAAATGCATCACTCCTCAGACTGAGAATGCACATAATTGGATGATGTCAGCAGAGGGACTGCAATGCCCCATGTGTACAAATCTGGACATTGATTGTTGCCATGTGATATCTCTTTAGCCCTTTCAATCATATTTGTCTTTCCTTTCTAAAAAAAAATCAGTAAAGAAATTAAAGAGCAAACGAACAAACAAAATATGGTAAACAGATGGTAAACAGGTTCTACAAAGTATGCAGGAGAATGCTCCATATTGTAGTAGACAGTTTTAATATCAAACCTTCCTATTACAGTACTGTATATGATTCAGCTTTAACACATTTCTTGCTAAAACAGACTTGAACTTGAACTGTGAAAATATGCATATTTCACAGTTAAAAAATGTGCTAAAAATCAAATTAACACTCCATATTTGTGACTGTAAAATAAGTTGATTCATTTGCCGGTTAATACATATTAGCACACAAATTTATGATAAAATGTAAGTTAACCTGCTCTGTAAGTTGTCACATTACAGTTTTGTTTGTGTTATAACGTCAAAGGGAAAGTGCTAAGAAACGCTGATGAATAATTAGCTGCTTCAGAACCTTTTGATAAACTTTGCATGCATCAAAGGAGTTGTCTCCTTTGACAGTTTCACTAAAAGAAATTAAGCTGAAGTGAGGAAGAAAAAGAAAGTGAGGGGAAACATAGCAGGCTGGTAGCAAATGATCAAAAGACTCACGTTTCCATCAGAAACATCTGAGGCCTGATGTTGAAGTCTGAACTAACAGAGTAAAACTGTGACAGAATGCAGAGGACCTGCTTCACACTATATGTGATACAGGTTAGATCAGGTACTTAAAATACATATACTTGCTGTGTATACTGTATAGATGTGTAATAGAGAGGTAAGAGCTTACATTGATCAGATTTTAGCTTTGGTACAGACATTCATTGTTTCCAGGTGATGTATCCTAATGATTTCGGTGATTCCCCTGACTTTTCATCTTGCACCGGTGAGGTTGATGTTTTTGTTTTCGAGAAAAATGCCTCGTCAACTATCGGATGGGTTTCCATCAAATTTACTGCATGTATTTATTTCAAGCAAATGTTGGCATGCTAACATGATAAACTAAGATGATGAAGATGTTTATCATCTTCATCATTATCCTGTACCTCTTTACTGCAACATCAGCATATCAGCAATGTCATTGTAAGCATGTTATGATGCTGATGTTAGTATTTAGTTCAATGCGCTGCTGTAGCAAAGTGCAGAGATAGCATGGCTAATAAAAGAGCTTAATGTACAAATTATGTTGTTAGTCATGTCAGTCACGTAAGCTTGGTGATTAGGCTGATCATGAATAAATCCAAAGTTGTTGTTTTTTGTTTTTTCTTAATCACCTGGATGTTGTAATTTTGGTCCTATTACTGGAGTTAGAATATCAATTTAAGTGCTGATCCTGAAAAGTGACAATGCTACAACTGACTTTCAACAATTAAGTTGTGGAAGTATTATAACCAGTCAAAATGATGGCCAGAAGCAGAATTTGCCTTTAGTTGAGTCTTAACTCATTGACATCCAAGTCATATTTGTGTTGTTATAATGTCAGATCCTTGGCCCTTGCCTAAAATATAACCTGCATGTACAGAAGTGCTTACAGGCAGTTGATCCTTGTTAAGTGAGTAATGGAGCAGAATAGAGACATGTCTGGAGAGTGAAAGTGCAAGGGTAGTCAAGCCATGTTCTTGCCAGCAGCTGGTGTCAGGAGACAGAAACCTAGTGGTTGATATATTCCTGTGAAGGACCTCATGAATCCTTTATCAGCATTTTTGAACATTGATCAGATTGAGTATCAGCCCAAAGGCTGGACTCTGCTCTTGAAGTGAGTCAAAAAACAAATTCTCACATGGAAGTTTGATACAAGATGATACAAAAACACCCACGCGACAAAAGAATTCAAGACTACGTCCAAACCTAGAATACGGCGTGGCCCTGTATGAAATTAAATTTGACATTAAACACTTGGCCAAGGTGATAGATGAAGTTACACCACTAAGTGTGATTGTCTGTCAGTCACAGACTTTTGTGTTGCGGTCCAGCTAAAAAGGACAAATGGACTTAACTTTTTACGAATACAGTAGCTTCCAAAAATCAGCTTGGCCTCCTCCTCATCTCATTTTGTTTTGCAGTTTTCATAATGATACTTTAAAATATTCAGATCTGCAAAGGTTCTGTTGTTGGATCTGGCTGCTGGTAGTTACTGCTGTTGCTTAGATCTGAAATGTCTGCCAGTGAAGGCAAGGCAAGTTTATCTATGTAGTACATTTCAGCAACAAGGCAATGCAGAGTGCTTAACATAAAACATTGAAAGCGTCAGGACAAAGTGCAAAAGAAACACGCCACACAAAAATCAACTAAAAACAGTCATTAAAGAGCCAAAAGAATAGAAAACAAAAACAAGCTAAAATAGAGTTAGACACATAAAACAGCAGAATAAAAGCTTCAGTGCAGTGTAAGAAATGAATAATTACTTGATTGAATAAAAGGCTCCTTAGCCTTGATTTAAAAGAACTGAGAGCTGCAGCAGACCTGCAGTTTACTGGGAGTTTGTTCCAAATATGTGGTGCATAAAAACTGAATGATGTTTTTTGTCTATGTTTAGTTTTGATTCCAGGAACAGAAAGCAGACCTGAACCACGTGACCTGAGAGGTCTGGTTGGTTCATAATGTAACATAAGATCAGGAATGTATTTTGGCCCTAAACAATCAGCACTTTGTAAACCAACAGTAGTAGTATGAGATCAATTATTTGACAGACAGGAAGCTATTATAAAGATCTGAGAACTGGAGTGATGTGATCCACTTTCTTGGTCTTAGTGAGGACTCGAGCAGCCGCGTTCTGAATCGACTGCTGAATCGAGACCTGTAAAGACACTGTTACAGTAGTAGAGTCTACTGAAGATAGTGAAGCAGTTAACACCTACTCCAAATGACTCATCAGAAAGTAGCAAAGGCTTTATGGACATATTCAAACAAACCCAGTGAGATGTTGGAAGACATGGGTTGCTTGTTGTACATAAGACATAAGTCAAATTATTGCTGCACTAAAGAAAACATCACACCTCATCATTTATTAATATTGGGTGTCTGGGATTGTGATCTTTATTAAATCATAGCTACGGTTAACTTGATGCGTGAAGTTATTAGCACAGATGTGACCGATCAGCAGGATGATCTTCGTTGATTTCCCAGAGCGCTGAATAACCTTAAAATACATCCAAAATTCTTAAACACAGCTGCATACTCAAGTTTGTTGTATTAAAACTGACGTGTACATGATTTTTAGTAAATGGATTAAAATCTGCACAACCACTAGCAGGGTTTAATGTAACATTTTTCCCCACATGGCCAGTTGAGTTTTACTGGAGCTGCTGCCAAAAAATTTAAGTAACTCTTTTAGAGTTTTTGTGATTTATTAGACATAATGTGTACAACAGTGACGTTCCTTTTAGATTTGGTTGTTTTCCTTCAGTTCTTCATATGTAGTGTTTAGATATTGATTTGTAATATTTATATATTACACAAATACACGGTCGCCCATAAAGTTGGAATAATTTTGTTTTCAGACACATTCCTCTTTTTATTTTCTATTTATACACATCAGTAATCACCTTTGACCAGGTGCAATGAGATTGATCAATACAATTTTGAGAATATATACACTTTATCTATCAAGAATAAATCATATTTTCACAATCATTTCATGGAAAGAGGTAAAAAAAATATTTTATTCCAACTTTATGGGCGACCGTGTATAAATAAATACAATCTTTTGACATGTTTAAACCTATATTATGCATAGTTAAACAAACAGACAGAGTAACAGATGTAATATCTGTACTTTAGGAGAGATTTCTGTAGTAAAGGTTTAACGTTGTTGTAAATGTATGCAACATCTCAAACGGTATGTTGTTTATACACCTTGGTGATGAACACTTAAGCATGGAGCTGTGTCTCCTGCCGACTCGGCTGCTGTTAAAGTCACACAGAAGACATGCAGTGAGGATGCCAACCAGCTAGCGAGTCAGCCGGCAAACTGTACAAAACATATCACAGCTGCTGTTTTCCACCCACGAATGTAGGAACCAATCTTTCTTTTTGTAGTCTCCTACGTTTCTGGGTTTTTTTGGGGGTTTTTTTTACGTGTGGCCCTTTAACCCTTACATCTGTGAAACAACAGACAGCTCTACCTTCATCTCAACAATCAGTTTCGTTGTCCTGTGTGATCAGATAACTCCGAACAACAGCCTCACCCTGCAGCTTTATGAGTTGTTTGTTTAAGTAAGTAAGTGTGAGTGTGCAACAGGTCATGTACAGTATACTGTGTGCACAGTATGTATCTATTTTATACCACCACCATGCTGTCAGGAGTAATGTGTTAATTAGGAGGCCTCCCAGTAATTGCTGTGCTAACACTTGAGATTATCTGCTGATCTTTGTTCACAGATCGATTTAGAATTTGTCACTATTGTTATCTATTTGGTGGAAATAAAAGCTGTTGACATATTCCAGGTTAGGCTCAGCGGTAGCTTTTGTTCAAACAGGTGCAATGATTCATTCTGCCTTTCCTTCTCTCTGCGGTGCGTCTGCATGGAGACTCTCCCACTGAGACTGTTTAATTAGTCACCAATGTCTATGTCAGTGTTTCAGCGCCGGGCTGCTCAACTCCCTCAGTGACAAACTGTTGCCAAAGAAACACATCCACAGCAAGCTCAGATCCACTGATGCCGAGGGGCGGCTTGAAGAGTTCAGGGGGTGATTGAATTGTTTACAGCTCTGCGCTCGATTTCAGTTTTCTGTTGGGAAATATAGCATCATTTATATCTGCTTGGCTTTTCCTTTGGCATAAATCTAAAATGACTAATGGTACACAGTGGTTCCTTGCCTTCAAATGACACTGAGAATATCAAAAGGATTGATCAAAGACTTTATTAGCAGCACCACTCCAAACTAACACCCTCAGTGAGATTCCTATAAGGAATCTGCCATTTTCTTCTTTTTTTTGTGATGTACTTATTTTTTGCTGGCGTGTTTTTCTTCAGTCTAGCAAAACTCGGGAGATTCTTTCAGCTCAACATATGCCTACGGGCGGACTGCATCTTCACAGAGTCCCAAATTTACAGTTGATGCACTGCCAATATGGAAAAGATGATGAAACACAGTTATTGCATTGATTGGTTTAGAATTGAAAAATTTTGATTTTTTTGCCCTCACTCGAGGCAAAATTGTTCATTTGAGGATTGTTCACTTGAATGCACAAGCTTTTAATGAAATGGAATGTTAATGATATGAATCTGAAGCAGATTAAATCACTGATAATAAAAAAATAATAATGCGGCACCAACTATGCCAGGATGTATATTCTCCATAGCTCAAAGCTTAAAAATATGTGCTACTGCACCAGACACACAGGCTCAACTTTAAGCAGTTGTGACATCTAAGCTCACAGCAGATCTGCTGACTCCAGTGCCACCCAGAGGTCTTAATGTAGCTGCAAGTCTGTCACACTTTAATTATACCTCTCTAACCTTGACGGTCCTCTTCGATCAAGGCTGTGGTGTTTGTGTACTGTCTCCACCGAAGAGTTATTTTTCTGCTCAGATCTGAATATCCCCTCTAAATACAGCCCCTATCCTCTTCTTCACTGTCCTGTCTTTTTTTCCCCTCCCCTTTTCCTCCTCCTCTTCGTTTATCCATCACGTCGACCTTGATTGTGAGGAGCGATCACTCCTGATCATCAAGGCACCACCAAATGCCTCCGTGTCTCACTTTTTGGAATGGATGAACCAAAATCAGAGATTTGTTTTCATAACCATTCTTCAATTATCATCTCACTTTTCTCCCCACTTTCTTTCCTCTCTTTGTCTTTCTTTCTCTCTCTCTCTCTCAGGTCTACATCCCCTGCAGAACAGCTATTGTCCTGGCCAACGCGGAGATAGATTACTGTTATTAGAGGGTGATTGTCTCCACAGAGACCAGGATCGAGAATGGATTCCAACCCCAAACTGAGTGTTAACAATCACCTTCGTCTTATAGTGTCAACCTTGCACACCACCCAGTCCCACTTTTTGTATGTAAGTCTTTTTGTAGATGGAAAAAGCATTGTGAGCTTTTCTGCTTTCAAACACCATCTGCAACCTTAGATGCTGTGTAACCCCATTTACTACAGATCGGGCCATTTGGGAAGCGTCCAACCTAACCAGCAGCTAGATGCTAAAACTCAAAGCCCTGCCTGTCGAGTCCATCCGCTACTACACAGTAGTCATTTATAGAATCTGTTGAATTTGGCGTGTCATCTGAAAACACATGACCAGTAACTGTAGCAGAGGAAAGCAATACAAGTGTTCATTTATTCATGCATGGTAAAACCTCAGAGACATTTTTTTTTTTATTTCATAAATGTTGAAATACATTTGACTTGGTTTTAATTATTTTGTATTTAAATACAAATAATATTATAGTCAGTGTCAAAGACACAAAGAGATTTACTGTATTACCAGCACTTGAAAATCTAAACATCTAGGTATTTATTCACTGGTAATCCATCTTCGTTAATTTGCATTGTGAGACATTGTATAAAAATATTGCAATTTGCACAAAGTAATAAGCTGCTTTGAATTATTATACTTCTAATGAGTATCTAAAGCAATTGTGTTGTAATGTTTGAATTTATGCAGCTACTGGGAACATTTATGTGGTTATTTATGGCACAGTTATTAAGCCAGTAATTTGCAGCTAAACAAAGTGATAAAATCACCTGATTTAGATTGTTCACAGTGTGTCGCATAATACACATTACACAGTAACCATTTCAGCTGAATTATAGGTTTTTTTCTCCACTTTACATAAACTAATGCACAGTTTTCTCTACTGTAGATCACAGATGTAGTGTTTGTCAAATTCACTGCACTTCTGCTAAATTCTCAAATTCTACTAAACACTGATACTGAAGATTGACACATCATTTTGTGTGGGAGAAAACAGTTTTACCGATATGACTCACACACACTTGGCTACTTTAAGGTACTATGATTTATGTGCACCATGTTCATTAGTTCTGTAGTGCTCCCCTGGGACGTTCCTGAAAAGCACAGAAGCAGCCTACATTCACACAGAGAATGACGTGCCTCCTCCAATTAGCTGTGACTTATGTGACTTTTCTCTCAACGTACTTGATGATTGAACATCTCAAAGAACAGCTGCAATGTTCATTTTGTGTTCCCCCATAGCTGTTACGTGAGAAGGTTGTTGATTAACTAAAATTTGGAAAAACTGTAGAACATCATTGATCGTTGGTGACTGTTTTTATGTCTTCTGAACTCACTCACTCAGGCAAAATGTGCAATTCATTAAAATGGTCTTTCGTGTGACAGTTTTCATCATATTTTAAGGTTATGTTTAGCAAATGACTGTGATAAAAAAAGACTGTTCCCATCATTGTGTGTTGCCTGTTTTCAAGCCTCCCTCCAAAAGTCTCTTGTTCCATATGAATGGATGTCTTTTGACTATTTTCAGTATTCTCTGCACATTTGATCAACGCAGTAAGTGAAACAAGAGCTGACTTAGGGCACCGTAAATAAAAGCTAATGATTTACTGCCATAGGCACTGTAATACTGTGATATACACCTACAGCATTAGTGCAGATTCTTAGTCATTTAAACCAGTGTATTTTATATATGCTATACTGTAGCATACTGTATGGCAGGTTTTGATCTACCTCCCCTGCAGCTGAAGGAAAAACACATTTATATTCAGGGCCATCCTCCTGTGTTTAGCCAAAAGTATCATGAACATGTCATTTCTTTTTGTATAACACCAAAGCATTCAAAAACGCCCTTTCCCACCTCTCAAAAAGTACAGAGATGATCACTCTGCATAAATTTCAAGCAACGAGGTTACGAGACTGAAGTGGAGTGTTTAATCATCCCTCATCTGACCCAATGTCATTGTCGTTTTACCGCTGCCAAAATTAATTGTCTGCATTTATTCTCAAAAGTAAAATTGATGTCTGATGCACAGTAACTATTGTGGCATATTTCTTTCATTATTACTAATGATAATAAATCAGTGTCTGTCTGGTTGCAAGAAAAATGTGGATGAACTGAGTGTGCAGCCTGACTACTGATTGTGATCCATCCCACACTTCTGGAAATCCAGCATCCTCCAGAGCATTGTGACTGGTCCATCGTGTAAATGTGCCAGATTTAGCCATACAAGCCAACTTCATCTATCTCAGGGTGATATAAACAATAATGATGCTCACAAGAAATGATGCACAAATTATATAAATAAATCACATTGCAACTGGTTCCATTAAAGGTTATCTTGAATGAAGAATAATTATGTTGCAATTACATTTACTTTTGTTTGTTTTTTTGGAGGGGTGGGGGTCATTTTTGCTTGCAAATATTTGAAATTCTGAATCATTTTTTTTCACAAAGTGTTCTTCTTTTTAAACAATACTCTTACAAGGAAAGCCCCCAAATATTTGGGACGACTAAAAGAAGTAATATGCTCTGCCCTGTGAAGTTTCAGTTTCAATTTGGTGACCAGGGAAGCTGTGAAATGTTGTTACAGGACCGTACAGAGCAGCTGCCTCAACAATTCCCACAACATATATAAGGAGGTTGAAAGACAACTCATAAAGACCATAATACTTCAATTTCTATTTTCTAGGCATCGACACTTTGTGCCGCATATAACACCAGATTATATGTCTTTGTGTGCTGCATCAATACAAGCAGCTTCTGAAGAGTAGCTGCGCCATGAAAAGCACTTTGGGAAGATCACAATGTAGCTTTTGTTGAGGCTGTTTCAGGTGCTGATTCAATTCTGTGGTCGTTTTTGAAGCTGCATTTTTGTGGTTCCGTGTGATTTTTTTCTTCCTCTGAATATATTTTCTCTCTAGTTTATCTACTGGCCCATACAGTGCTTAGGGTTCACTTAGGGTTCAAGTTCATGTTTTGTAATAATATGTTTCTGCAATTTTTCAGCCTTTCATCATCGTTGATTATGTAATAAAGACACATGCCAACAATGCTTTTTTTAAATAGTGCCCATTAACTATTGTATACTTCAGTAATGCAGTTCAATCCATTTACCAAAACACTTTACAGCACAATGCAACACCACTACATGTTAAACCAACATGTTTCTGACAATCTCAGCAAAATACAAAATACAAGCCTCAAAAAGTTCAACATAACTATTTCATGTGTATTGCCCTGAATTGTAAATGTTGGTGTTTTGAGCACCTCCTGTAGACATGATTGTCATGAAATATGCAGGACATATACAATATTGTGTTGTGTATGCAGGCACATACTTCAAGGGTTAATGCCTAGAGGGAAGATTTCAGAGACTGAAATATTGTCTTAGTCAGAATTGGCGGTATCACAAGCACAAAAAGGATGTTTTCAGAGTCTGACCCATGAGACCACAAGTCAGGAAAAGATTTTACAATGTATGCTGCTGCAGCTTTAACACAAAATGCCCGAAATGATATTTGATTCTGTTGTTTATGTTTTCCAGATGAATGTGTAATTGTTTAGGCCAAAATAGACATTATTTCTACCATTTCTACCACAAACATCTCAGTCGCATATATTAAGTTAATTACATTAATAAGTTCAATGTTCCCTGGTTATATGGTATTTCATCTGTTGCCACAGAAGGAAAACAATTGATAAATGACTGGCAGGAGATAATATAACAACTCAGAATGTAGTATAAAGCAATAAGACCTGAATGACAATTGTCATATGCCTTGATCAAGACAGTGCATGAAATCCCATCATTTCCCTGTCTTTCAGTTTGTATGTGAATATAAGAGTGTTGAAGCAGCAGGGAGAACCAGAATCTAAGAACCCAATTTAACAGCATGTACCCTCCCAGACGGATGGAACAATCAGTATGCTGCAAGATAAAGAAGATTTAAAACCTCTCTAAAGTTTAAATGTATGTATGTATTTCCAATTCAGGTTGCCAGAAATTACACATTTTATTAAATATAAACATGTCATGTTATCATTAAATATAATATAATACAATATAGACAAATATACACATCACATCAGTCAAATTGGACATTGACAGTCATTGCTGGCCAACATCTGTTGGGATTGGGAAACAGTAGGACAATTTTGGTAAGAGGTTCAAAATCTTATTTATCGTGAGGAATACTTTTTTTTATCTTGATGGTTGGAAGAGTGTTTGAGATTAGTTTTTTCTAAGATCCCATGGTATTTACTTTTCAGAGAAAATAATACTTGGTTGGGCTGTATTGGTAATACATGAGAGGCACAAACTGAGGCTAGTTTTGGAACTACTATAATATTTTGTTTTGTCTTGGGGTCAACGGAGGCTGAATTGTATTCGACAGCCTCCAGTGTTTGTGCTAGAAGCAAGGCTAAACATGTGACCAATCTATCTGTTTATTGAAAACATGAAGATGAAATTGATATCAGGTTTTTTTCATCTAATCTTTGGTAAGACAGCAAAATTTCCAAAATGTTGGAGTAATCCTTTGATGCCAATACCGAACCCTTGCAAACGAGGCTTCTGGGTCAAACCAATCTTAATCTTTACATATCTCATTGTGATTGGTATGACTGTAAACAAAACTGGTGTTTAATTTGGGCACTCTTAATGGAGTACTCATCAGCAAGCCAGAGAGAGGAGATCAGTGTTTGTGGAGGGACTGTTGTCAGGGCCAGCACTGAACATAGAGTGCTGATATTCTTTTTGTCATTACTCTCATTTTTTCATCTTCATGCGGAACATTGGCAGTGATTGGTTCCAATGCAGATCATCAGGACCCAAAGTGCCACTTTTTTCCTATTGTACAAGGTAATTAACTGCATTGTCCTGTTATCACATGTCTATTCAGTCCTCATTTAAACAGCTTGGATGAAAACAATCGAGCCCCTGTGAACGAGCTGGGAAACACTGGCCTGCTGACACAAAATATGCTTAGGCCACCCGTTTTTTATAAAGGTGCTTAAAATAAGTTCAAACCAGCTTCCAAAAATGTATAGATCCTGTACACATCCTGTCTCAAAATGATGCTGAAAAACTAATCCATGCATTTGTTACTTCTAGGCTGGATTATTGCAATTCATTATTATCAGGCTGTCCTAATGAATCTCTAAAGACTCTCCAACTGGTCCAGAATGCAGCTACACGCGTTCTGACAAAAACTAGAAAGAGAGATCACATTACTCACATTTTGGCTTCACTGCATTGGCTTCCCGTAAAATCTAGAATAGAATTTAAAATCCTTCTCCTCACTTTTAAAGCTCTTAATGGTCAGGCTCCATCATATCTTAAAGAGCTTAGTACCTTATGTACCTGGGTCAATGACGTATAAGGATTTTCAACAACTCAATTTTAGAATAATAAAAACAAGCATATCTAATGCAGTAGTTCAAACATTCAGAACGTTGTGTACCTGAAAATTCATATTACAATTTGAAAGTGATTTTACTGGGGGTTTTTCAAGATTAATTGGCACTGGCCTTAAAAAAAGTCATGTGGTGCGACCATGATTCTTTGAACTACTGCATTAGATATGCTTGTTTTTATTATTCTAAAATTGAGTTGTTGCAAATCCTTATACGTCATTGACCCACCTACCAGAACACTGCGCTCCCAGCATGCAGGCCTACTTGTGGTTCCTAGCATCTCTAAAAGTAGAATGGGAGGCAGAGCCTTCAGTTATCAGGCTCGTCTCCTATGTAACCATCTCCCAGATTCGGTCCGGAGGGCAGACACCCTCTCTACGTTTAAGAGTAGGCTTAAAACTTTCCTTTTTGATAAAGCTTATAGTTAGGGCCGGCCAGGCTTGTCCTGGACCAGCTCCTAGTTTATGCTGCTATAGGCTTAGACTGCCAGGGGACTCCCATGATGCACTGAGCTCCTCTCTCCTCCTCTCTCTCTCTATCCATTCATCTATAGCCATTAACATTCATGTACTATTAATGCATTCAATAACCTAAACTTCTTCCCCGGAGTTGTCTGTGCTTTCTCGTCTCACAGGTAATCTGGGCCTGTAGACGTCCGGATGACAGATTCCAGTCCCGGACCTACTAGCTTCAATGTTTATTTTCAATGTGCTTCTCTCTCTCTCCTATTCTTCCTCTCTCTCCTCTCTACCCCAACCGGTCGAGGCAGATGGCCGCCCACTCTGAGCCTAGTTCTGCCTGAGTTTTCTTCCTGTTAAATGGAGTTTTTTCTTGCCATTGTCGCTAAGTGCTTGCTCATGTGGGAATGTTGGGTCTCTTTAAAATTAAAACCTGAAGAGTACGGTTTAGAACCTGCTCTATGTGTAAAGTGCCTTGAGATAACTTTGTTGTGATTTGGCGCTATACAAATAAAGATTGATTGCGATTGATTGATACCTAAAAGGAGTAAAAATGCAGAGATACCAGGTGAGGGGAACGTGAACGTCTTTGAATCCCACAAGTATTGCTTTACTTCAAAATCACCTTATCACACTGACTCCCATTTATCAAGATAATCCACAATTGGCCCTCAGGGTGAGCAGCAGTCAACTATAAATCTAGAAATGTCAGATATGACAGCATATACAGCACTTCTCTAACCAATTATGTCTTAGTAAACTTTGATAAATGATGTAGTAGTAATAGTCAAAGCAAAGGAGGGAATCATGAAGCTGCCCGGATATCGAACAATCTTTCTACATCGCTGCAAAATGCAGCTATTCAGCAGTGCCTAAAAAGTACCGATCCGGTTGAAAGGAATCTCTCCATCCTCTATGGAGCTTAGTCATGACTGGTCTGCCTTCCTCTTTTAATGCTGGGCCGTCTGTTCTGTTTTGACTATTGGATCACTTTATGTTTATAATCCCAAATCCTGGTGTAGATTTTGGGCCTATGTAACAAGAATCAAGCTGAAATAAGAGGATCACGACATGGTAGCCTATCACTCCGCAGGCACAGCAGTACAACTCAGAGAACAGAGCGTAACAGCTTTGTTTCTCCTCACTGAGGCTTTTGCAACTTTCCAAGCAATCCATCATCACCCTGTGTCGTGGTGATGTGACTGCTTGTATGCCACGATGACAGGAATGAGCAGCAGCAGCAGGCCAAGATGTCAACATATGCATAGTGATAGAGCCAAATCTAAAATTAAGAAGACAACCCAGGGTGTGTGTTACTGTTTCTGATCACTATCCAGGATGCCTCAAAGGTATCTACAGTAGGTGCTAGAGGGGCATTTGCTTGGAAAGAACGCCATCTAATGGTTGCAGATAGTCTTTGCAGAATAGGAGTAATGATCATTTGATATCCTGTAACAATGGGGGTGGAGTCAAAGACAGCTGGGTGGACTTCCCGATGTCCGTGTCTGGGCTGGAAGTCCTTGTGCGTGTGTGTGTGTGTGTGTGTGTGTGTGTGTGTGTGTGTGTGTGTGTGTGTGTGTGTGTGTGTGTGTGTGTGTGCGCGCGCGCGCGCGTGCGTGTACGAGACCTTCCCACTAAACCATCTGGGAGAAGTTAAAGGCTGATGAAAGCGTTTCGTGTGACTGTAGTCGGGATAATTGAAAGAGGCTGAAACTTTTTTCTTATTTCTTAAGGTAAGATGCTTCAAGTTTTTATTTGAAATTGAAGTTAGCCTATTTCTCTTTATTTCTCCTGAGTGTTACATTTATGTTTGTGTAGCTTTTATTAATGGAGAGGGGGGGGGGTGTATTCTGCAGTAGCTACAAGGAAGCAGTCCACATGGTCTGAAAGGAGCCATCCGGCTGATGTAATATAACCTGAGGCTGATTGAGAGTGCTGAGAGAGGCTACTGTGTACTTTTCTTCATAGCAGCAGTCAGAAAAGTTGCGTGTGCCGAACAGAGACCTTCATTATTGATAAACCGCAGTACAGTCAAGTAGAAGCAGTTTTGTGCGGATGTTGGCAGCATTGAAAGACTGCGCTGTGAGCGTTGGGAGAAACATTGCCTTTTATAGCGCCAAATCTTTTCAGGAGTGTCATTTCCACCCGTGGTATGGGTGAACTAGACTCAACCCACTGTAAAAGGAAATACTTTACACATTTTTGATTAAGTGTTAACAAGTACCATGTGTAACATGATTTTAATAACTTGGCTCAAACTACTCAAAAAGGATCACATCTGTGTGTAGTTGATGAAGACTATGACCAAACACACGTTTTCTACCCTGTAATGTTAGGCTATAACGTGAAACTGAGCAGCAGCCTATATCTAGTTACATTTGACGTGACTGTTCAAATAAATTTACGATAACTTCATACAAATGCACTTTTTGCTCATTTTTTAAAATGTTTTTGAACATTTGAAAATTATTTTGTGTATGTAAAATAATAATTATTTACTTATTAATCATCTGAAACTAAACTAAGCCAAACTACTAGGCTATGTACTCAAAATAAGATTGTTTTAGATTGTAACAGTCGTTATGAGCGATAATATCAGAATACCTTTAAATAAATTTACATACCGATCGTATCAGGTTTGTTTGGCTGATGTCTGTTGAACAATAGCTTGAATTAGGCTATGTGCCGTCCCAAATGCCACAAGCCTCCATGAAACATTGTGCAAATTGCAGGTGTATTAGAATTATGTATCTTAATTGGGGGGGGAACATGTTTTAATTCCACTTGTGATGTGTGATAAAGATACATCTTAAACAATTTAGATCTGAAAATGTCCTGAAATGAAGTCAATCAATCATCTTAAACAGCAGTGTGTGATCACCTTCCAAATAAATGTGAATGTGTTATTTGTTTCATTGTTAGCAGCATTTTACTGACACAGAACCAGTCAGGAGTCTAATACTTTATCTCAGACTTAGTAGGACTGTTCCTACAAATCAGGGACACACACAAGTAAAGATAGGTCTCTGGAATACCTACCCGAAATGTTTTGGGGATTAAAGTTATTGTGGTGATGTTCTATTTGGTGTCACTGTGACACATTAAAGATTTTACACAGAGTCACAGAGTTAACAACAGAGTGAAAGTACATAATGTAAACAGTGAATTAGTCAGAAGCCTGCAAGGTCATGTCAGCTGAGCTTTAACAGGGGGACTGTTTTTGACACTGCACCTGGCTTTAAACCCGGGTGTCAACATCTCACAGTTTACATCATGGATGTTACTATTATTGGCTGCACTGTGTGTGTGTGTATTTAGCCCCTCATACTATATTTAATGACAGTCATTAGTTTTAAAAATGTGATTGTTTTATTACCCAAAGATTTAAACAGATAATGTAATTTGGTGTTATATAATTAAATACAGTTTTCCCTCTGATTTTAAAAATGCACGGGTGTGCAAAATGCACGCTGTGTAATGCCTCAATGTGTTCACCTCACACTCCCCATCATGTGAGTCAAATATATCCTCACTGAGTTTTACGTTCATATATTAAAATGTTAAGAAATTGAGATACGGTAGTCATTAATCTTTCTGCTTGCCTCATAAAAAGGACTCTATTGTCTGTCTTTAAATTTATTTTTGTGTTTCTTTTCCACAAAGGTGAGAAACAGTGCCATCGTGTTCAAGACCTATTCTGAGGCTTCTGTCTGTGAAGGTATGAACTACTCACCAAAACCCAGAAAACAGTGAAAGCTGTTGTTCCTTGTCGGTTAGATTGGGGTGATGGTCGTAGCGCTAATGCTGCAAGGTCAGCGTGGCCCTACAAGTGTCACGATAGCATAAATCCCTGGATAGGAAAGTGTGTTTGACTTGTGTAAGCTTTCTTGTTTTATGATGGCCCTCACGTGGCACTTTTTTTTGCTCCATCCCCAGTTACACCACGAGAGCAGGTGGGCTTTTTGTAGTGCTGCTAAATACCCTTCACATGCCAATTGGGAAACCACCAGCTCTCTGCTGTCATTTTCTTTTAAATTCAGACGGGAAAAATTGTAATTAAAGGCAGTTAGCGGCCTTTCGCAACTCATGTTGGAAGAATATCACGTTGTACACCCACATCTTTAGGTTAATGTGTTTTTCCCAGACACAGGTGGTTCTGCAGATGTCGGTCTGTTGCATGTAATGGATGTAACATTTGCTGCAGGTCCAGGATTAATGCTTGATTTGCAAAGTCAACTATGATTTTAGGATATATTGTTATAATTATCCTCAATTTACATAGAGAGAATTAATGAAACTACTTTTTTTGTATGAGCCACACAGAATGTTTGATAATAACCATGTATGTCTAAAATACCAATATGTCTATGCCAGCCTCACCATTATACATGGGTCAGTGACAAATAAAGGTTGGCAAGATAAGCAATTCAAAAATATCTTTAAAATTGTCTTAAAAGCAGCATCAGGTTTGTTAAAATGTACATTTAGTTGTAGTTTTATGTCATTTGAAATTACATTTGCACCCATTTTTTTTTAACCAAAAGTAAGACAGAATGCTTCTGAAAATATCAAATGGTGTAACCACAAAAGAATGATGAGTATTAAATATTGTATCCACCTACAGTATAGTGTATTTAAGTGGACTTATAATTGGACAAATAATTACTTAATTTAAAGAAAATTGAAATGGTTCCTGATTTACATTATCCCCCAGTTTAAATTTATAATTTAGATTTAACAAACAATTGTTTTCCATTATCTTTATTTAATATAAAAAAAGTATGTGTGCAAGGTATTCATACATTTATTTTCAAATTTGAACCCCTTTTTAATTTTGACTAAACACAAAGAAACACAAAAAGCGTGACTTGACATTATTGTTCTGGGATAACTATTGCATTCATTTTACTTTTCTTCTACACTTTTCTTTACTTTTCTTGTACAGTATGTAGAATTATTACAGTGCTGTACTTCTTATGGGACCTGAATTTGGATCTTTCAGTGGTGATACTTGAGGCATGGAGCATCAGTGTAACTTATTCGACCGCCAGTCCAAGTCATTGTTTTCTGATTTGTTATCACTACCACTGTGTTGCCCAATACTGTTTTCACAGTTTTACATGTTGCTTCAGGTAAAAACTTGAAAGGCACCTTGCTGACTTCACCTTTCCTTGGAAGGAATTTATTTTTAGTTTGAAGCGTCATTGTGACTGCTGTCTTCTCCGTGTATATAAACAAGGTCACAGCTACTATAAAAGAGCAGAAAGAGGTAAAAAAATGCTGTCCCAAATAGTGTAGTGAAGAGCATGTGACTGACTGCTATTCCAAATTCACATGCGTACTCCTGTGTGTCACAAGCAGGTGTTGACTTTGGTGATTGGCTATGAGGTGGGCAGGGCCCTCTCCTGCCCACACTCCTTTTTTAGCTCAGCCACTGCATGTCACATCATGGGCATGTTGTGGCTCTATGCTGAGTTCTGAACCAACGACTGTTCTTGCCCCCTTTGCCCGGGCTGCGATGTGACAAATGTTCTCCTTTGCCTTCACATTTGTGATTGATGTGAAAAGTACACGTTTACATGCAGGACTTCCTTTTAGTTTGTGTGCAGTGTGTTTTAATAGCTTAATGCACATTCAGTCAGAGTTATTTTGGCTTCTACATGTCGTATTGCTCTGTAGGTCATCATAACCTAGACAGACAACACAAAACTCTGCAAAAAAAAAACTTGAATCTTGTCTCATTTTAGAGGAATGTTACTGGTATTTGTGGGCATACTGCATACCAGGAACTTCTGATATCACATACCTCTTTGCATCTGCATATTATTCACAAAGCAAGTGGATGATGTTGTCTTATGTAACTACTAGGCATAATACAGCCAACATTTATAAGCTTGGTCTTGGTCAAGTATATATTATATGTAAAATGTCTTTATTTCTGTTGGTCTTGTATTCATGACTTGACTATAATGTCAGAGTGGAGCCTGCCAGAATGAGTCAGTCTTGTATCGGGGGAGGATAGCTATCGTCACAGCTGCTCTGAGTGTCTTGAGCCCCCAAGCCATGTGATGTGTCACTGTTCTATTTGAGGGCTAGACACCTGAATGGTGTCTGAGAGGCATCTGTGTCACGTGTCAAACCAGGCCATGTAAATGTTTCTCTCAGCTCTATTCATCTAAAGCCGACGAGAAATGAGTCTGTAGCTACACTTCAGAGCAGAGACAGCAGTGGAGTGGATTTATAAACTGAAAGAAGAATAGCTGTACATCTGTGAGGAAAGAGGATCTTTTGGTGTTGTGAAAGTGAGTACATGTCATCATTGTTTGGCAGATATATATCTGTCTTTGCTGTGCTGTTTTAGTAGAGGTTCTGAAATTGGATCTTGGACTGCCAAAATCACGGCCTGCACGATAATAATTATTTTTAATTGTTTGGCAGCTGAGGCTGTTATTAAATTACTGCCAACATCATGCTTTGGTTCACCTTTTTTTAGTTTTTTCATATGAGACAATGAGAGATGAAAAATGTGAGTACTAAGTCCATTACTATGACTTATAATATTGATATTGCATAATTTAACTTTTATAGTTTCTGAAGAACAAATGACTGATGTGACTTAATTTGGCATTAAGCCATTGGATGAGAGAAAACTAGTTTCTCATTCTTAAAACCATTTTAAATCTCAAGTTGGCTCATCCATATGACATGGAATGTACATTTAACCTAGAGTAAAATAGCAAAGTGAAAGAATATAAGAATATAATACCTTTCGGTTCATCTCTAGTAATTGAAATGTGAATAATACCCAAATTGTTTGAACTTTATTTGCAGTATGTAGAATAAACTGTTATATTAAATAAGCAGTTATTCAGAATGTAGAACGCAGTATGTGCTGCATACTATGGTAAATAAATTTAGACTAAAAGCTAATGCAGTGCTGTTGAAGTGCAATGTACTATCTGAGTGTGCACATTCAACAGCATTGCGTATGAAGGTAGAGATGCCAACACAGTCAAAACTGTTAAACTTATTGTTACCAGAAAAACAACCAAATCTGAGCTCCGTTTTAATGATGGACAACAAAACGAGTGTCAGCAGTTTAGATTAACAAAAGCAAATTAACAGAATGTTTAATAGTCTGAATGATAAAAATGTGTTTTTCACACAGTAAAAGAGAAAGTTAATGGGAAGTTGATAGTTTGTCGATTCTTATAAAAGTTCATTTTCATCAGGATCTGAACATTTATGCAAATGCACAACCTACAGTGCTTGTTGCATACCATACTGCGTTCCTGTATAGCTGATAGTATGAAGTATTCAGTGTAATGGTGTAACCTATTTGAACACATATAAGCTGTTTCTTATTGGCTCCTGTGTTAAATAAGTTGCAATTAGGTTTAAAAAAAACACATTTGTACTTGTATGCCTCATTAATCAGAAAAGGTCCCTGAGTTGATCATTGTCATGGGGATTTTGATGTGCAAAGAATTATGTGATGATTTTGATTGCGTTGTGACCACCAGATCCGTACTTAATATTATCCTTTTTGGTAAATGCTGTATGCATACCTGCACTTTTTATATATAATCATCACACATACAATGGCATGTTATTCGTGTGAAGATTTTAAACTCAGCTGTATATCTAAGGTGATGTTTTTATGTGTTCTGATTCAGGGGTTTTAAATAGTGACAGTTTGTTACTTGTGACATCAAGGGGGAAAATGAAAAGGAGTCATCTGCCACTTATGTTGATCTCTACAGGCAGTCAATATGAATTTCAACAACTGGAAAATCTCCCATCCAGAGTCTACATCCTTAAATTGTGTTTGCCTGTCATTACAGTATGTTGATTCCCATCATGATGCAAAATACATCAATAGAGCATGTTCTCATTTTTTTTTGTTTTTGTCTGGTGACATCAACCAGATGATCATAGTACTGTCCTCCATCAGTGCAAGTGCAAGTAGATTGAGCAGAGGAATTTTGGATTGTCTTTACTCTAAATGCCAATAGGCAAAAAGCTTTTATTCTAAAAAAAAAAGAAGAAGAAGAAAAAAGACGTGATGTATTCTTCAGCATGGTGTAACCATTTTTTTTAGTATTAAACAACCATGTAATCAAAGTTAGAAGCTCAAGGAAAGGGTTGCCTGATATGGAACTGGAATGATACCATTGATTTTGTTCTTTTTTAAATTTACAAATGCATAGTAATAATATATAATAGTAGTAATTTCAACACTGTCACTCTTGTCTTGTTTTGTCAACAGGCCAGTTATCCTCTCTAGAGCAGAGTGAGGGCCAGGATGATTCTGACGACATTAAAGGGCATTGGGAAGCAGCTTCTGCGAGTTAAGGTTGTGGACTGTAATGCTGAGGACTCCCACTTTTGTCGATGCCTCAACACATTTGACCTGGTGGCCCTGGGTGTTGGCAGTACTCTGGGTGCTGGTGTCTACGTGCTGGCTGGTGCTGTGGCCAGAGAAAGCTCTGGACCAGCCATCGTCCTCTCATTCCTCATTGCTGCCCTCGCCTCTGTCCTGGCCGGTCTGTGCTATGCCGAGTTCGGAGCTCGTGTCCCCAAAACGGGCTCTGCTTACCTCTATAGTTATGTGACAGTTGGAGAGCTGTGGGCCTTTATCACCGGCTGGAACCTCATCCTCTCTTATATCATCGGTGAGATACTTTAAATGAGGACGGAAAGGAGCTGGCTGCTACACGTGATATTTTTCAGTTACATAAATACTTTCCTCCACAGGAACTTCAAGTGTGGCCAGAGCATGGAGCGCAACCTTTGATGAGCTGATTGGAAAGCACATTGAAGTGTTCTGCAGACAATACATGACCATGAATGCCCCAGGCTTCCTGGCAGAATATCCAGACATATTTGCTGTCTTCATCATAATCACTTTGACAGGTCAGGGACAGCCGGGATATCTCTCTCATGTTTTATCTCTTTTTTTCTTTTCTTTACAGTAGAAGTTTTCATCTTTCACACTCTCTAACTGCTTACAGGTCTGCTTTCATTTGGAGTGAAGGAGTCAGCCTTAGTAAATAAAGTGTTCACCTGCATTAATGTACTGGTGCTGCTGTTTGTGGTCATCGGTGGCTTCATCAAAGGAAACCTGAAAAACTGGGACGTGAACCCTGGAGAAATCCTTAATGGCACCAGCAACTCTAGCCTGAAGTAGGTGAAATGAAGGGCTTATTCCCAAAATTGAATGTGCCCAATGATATAAGAAATAAACAGATCTTTTCTTCCTTTTACTTCCAGTATGTCCACTCCCTTACCAAAAAAGGAAAGTCTTGGTGAAGGCGGTTTCATGCCTTTTGGCTTTTCTGGAGTCCTTTCTGGTGCTGCCACCTGTTTTTATGCCTTCGTAGGGTTTGATTGCATCGCCACCACAGGTGAGAGGGACTACATTGAACTAATATTCAGTATACCTGACATCCATCCTCTGACATCTCCACTTATGTTTCCTATCCAGGAGAAGAAGTGAAGAATCCCCAGAGGGCTATTCCTATAGGGATTGTGGCATCACTGCTTATCTGCTTTGTGGCATACTTTGGTGTGTCTGCAGCCCTCACTGTGATGATGCCTTACTACATGCTAGACAAGAACAGCCCTCTCCCAGTGGCCTTTAAGTATGTGGGCTGGGAGGGAGCCACTTACGCAGTGGCCCTTGGCTCTTTATGTGCCTTGTCGACCAGGTAAGAGGCTCTCCTACTGCCCCTCAGCATAAAAAGTCACAGAGGACTTTGTAATTATTAAGCATACATTTTAGGAATAAATAGTCCATGTCCAGCCCATTATTTATATTTATTTTATTCACTTTTGTTTAATTCAATATTTAAGGTTAACTAGTTGTAGTATTAAGAAATAAGTGTCTTCATAACCCCTTCATGGCATGAATAGATTACATAATCTGGAGCCGATCCATTTCAGATTGTTTTATTTAAAGGTTATTTCTTTTTTGTGCATTTAACTGAAGTTATTTGTTATATGTAAAGGTACCCTGTGGAGGTTTCTTATGAGCAAACATTTTTCTGTTTACATATATTGTAAGTCACTGAAATCCTTTGTTTGTTTCCTGGAGGTCTAACGTCCTGAATACATTTCCTTTTTTTATGAAACGCTTGAAAAAGCCGATTGTGAAACAGGTTTGAAACCTGCATTTTTTACAACCATGTTTACTTGATGGCAATCTTCTCCTTTGTTATTGCCTTTGTTGGCACATTGCTGTGTTTCTTGATGCGTTACCACAACCTCTAGATCAATGGAAAAATGTGAAACCATTGGCAGAACTACACATTACTTTTCCAGAGTGTGTGCAGATGTACTTCCCTATGCTTGAGCAGGAGAGCGAACAAAACAGGGTTCCACAAATTTAAATGCTACTAATGATCAAAAACTCCACAGGTTACCTTTAATTCAACTTCAAATTTGTGACAAAAATTAGTCTAAAAAATGGGGACATAATTAGACATAACTATTAATTATTTTGTGCATGCGTTGTTACAATGTTTTAACAAAGTCTAAGAATATTTACTGAATTTAATATATCCTAAGCAATGTACAGTGCTTGTCCTTTATTTTGGCCAAAAGTATGTGGACCTAGGCATTTTTGGTCTGGTTTTTCATGCCTTGGGGTCCTAACTTCCAGTTAAGGAAAATCATATTTTATGTTTCATCATGACATTTGGTGTAGTTTGGTGTAGAAGACCTGGACTGGAATTCACAGAGCCCTGACCTCAACCCGATCCAACACCTTTGGGATGAATTAAGATGCAGACTTATCAGCCAACAACAGTGACTGACCTCTGTGATTGTGGCTGAGTGGCAGTAAATCCCAGCAACCATCTCATGGAAAGCCTTTCCGGAAGAGTGGAAGCTGTTACAGTGCTCTAAATGAGATGTTTAACAATCACTGCCTGTCATTTTCAGGTGTCCACATAGTTTTGGCTTGCACTCTATACACTCTATATATATATGAAGTTGCACATGTAGTTGTTTAAAAAGCAATTACAGTGTTCTTTGGGGGGCATTTTTTAAAAGGTGACTTTATCCAGAAACCAGTCCCCTGTTAAATGTTCTAACTGTGTGCATTCACATGCATGGCATGCTTTTCTCTGTCTCCCTTACTAGTTTACTAGGCTCCATGTTCCCAATGCCGAGAGTGGTCTGGGCCATGGCAGAAGATGGCCTGCTCTTCAAATGTTTGGCTAAAATCAGTCCACGAACCAAAACCCCTTTAACAGCAACACTAGCATCAGGTGTTGTGGCAGGTGAGGTCACAACCATAACCTACTCACTGGTTGGGGTTCTTGTCAGAACCCAACAAAGACACTCTCGGTCCACATGGCCTCAACAGAAGCACTCAACCAAAACCAAAATGGACATACAGCATTTAGATAGTCCTGCAAATTTAACATTTTAAAAGTCATGTAAAAAACTGGCACCTAAAAATTTTGAGTATAACATCCTGTGTGTCAGGCTGAGCGTGGCAGCAGTTGAGGCCTTGTGTAAAACCTGAGTTCTGAAATATTACTTTAAGTTATAAATCTCTACCTCCTCCTCCTCTTCCTCCTCCTTCCTTCATCCTTGGCTCAGTCTCCTTGGCTCCATGTTTCCACTGCCACGCATTATCTTTTCTATGGCACGCGACGGCCTGCTTTTCTCGTTTCTGGCACATGTCAGCGAGAGGAAGACGCCCATCATCTCCACCTTTGTGGCAGGGCTTATGTCTGGTAGGTAGCTGAGACGAGGCCAAAGGTACCACTGCTAAACTGTGGAAGGAGGATGTAGAAAAATGACATATGGTTGTAAATAAATGGAGCTGTACTGTAATAGCTGTATACTATTACTCTACAGCTACCATTATACAGTTTTATAAATATGAATTTATCTGCAAATAAACTGACTGGAGACATTGAAGTGCTTTGTTAACCTTATGGATTTGTTTGAATAAGTGTATCATCTTGCTAACATTGTGTATTTTTCTCCTGTGTCTTGCAGCGGTGATGGCTTTCCTGTTTGACTTGAAGGACCTGGTTGACCTCATGTCTATTGGCACTTTGCTGGCTTATACTCTGGTGGCTGCCTGTGTGCTGGTCCTCAGGTAGTCCTTATCTCTCACTTTATATATCAAGCCTAAGGCTGACAGCAAAATAGAAGATCACTAGGGTGAATAGCACCATATCTATCTATCTTCTCACTGAGAAAAGTCAATGGTCAGTCAGAGGCTCTTGAGTCATGTCAGATGTGTTTAAGTGTTTAAGAAACCTACCTTTTCAGTTTCCACTTGGTCAAACTTTAACATTTCAAGTACAGGATCATGGAGTCTTTGAGGATGAGAATAGATACTGAGACTTTATTGAGGTCAAATATAATTTTAATGACTCAGATAGGTGTAAACGTGGTTAGGATTTTAAAAAATCTTGTGAATCCTCAGCATTAATGCAGAGCAGTTTTGGGAGTCACACAGTTTCTATGTCTGATTTTGACTGTTTTTCCATGTATGAAGGTACCAGCCTGAACTATCCAGTGCAGCCTACGAGATGGCCAACACTCAGGATGAACCTGAAATTGGCGAGTCCTATAATGAAGGGAAAATAGACATGTTACCGCAGCCAGAGGATCACTTCACCATGAAGAACCTCCTTTTCCCTTCAAATACAGAACCGTCCCCTCTTTCTGGCTTTGCTGTTAGCATTTGTGCCAGTGTACTTGGTGAGACACTAAGACACACAAATAGCTCAGAGTAAACTGTATGAATAATGTATCTGGTTACTAATACAGCACAAAATATCTGATGACTTTTTTCCCCCCCTGCAGGTATTTTGGTGTGTTTCTTCAGTGTTGTAGCTGTCCAAGGAGGGTTCGCACCCTGGTCGGTGTCTGTCCTCTCTATTATCATGGTGGTCTGTCTAATTGTCACCTTCATTGTGGGGAGGCAGCCACAGAGCAAGGTCAAGCTTGCCTTCAAGGTAGTGTGTTTTTCTACCGAAGGGTTTTTTCATATTTTTTCATGGTTGTGTTTAAAAATGACAAAGAATGTGATAAGCGTGCTGTGCAATTATTCTGCAGATCTCAATGACTTGAAACAGAGCAAATATATATAAGCAATTAGGAGTATTTACTCTTCAGACTGTTACTCACCCTAAACCGACTACACTTGTGTTGTGTAACCTAAGGCTTAGGACTACAAACTTTGTGTACTTTACATTATTGCCGACTATTTACAAAATATGACGCAACTTTTTGAAATGTTTGCATTCTGTTAATTTCAGCTCATTACTGAAATGAACTCGCAGAGACCAGAAACTTCTTTAAAAGTGGAATGCTACTATAGTGAGCATTTCATCACTTTTATTTCACTGTATGGTAACGCAGTCAGATTCAGCGCAACTGATTTATTGCTGTATGTTTTCAAGCTATAATGAAATGAACAATGACTGGCTGCTTGGAAAATATGAAGTAA